>NC_091340.1:4026970-4134470 GCF_038502225.1 Cherax quadricarinatus | reverse complement strand
GGAGAGGTCATGTTGCGTACGTCGTTGTACCTCACATTCAACATGCATCACACATAACCACAATCCCACCTACCATCACTAACCAGCTTCGAGCACGGTAGTTTACTGATTGTGAGGATGAGTTCACCATTCGCATATGGGGTAACTGATAGTTGTGTTGGAGGAGGGGGGCACCAGGGTAGGCTATCATGTTTGTAGGGATCACCCTGATCTTCAGATCGCCACGAGCCTCGAGAGGGTTAATTCCATACCAAACACTGTCTTCCGCATGGGAGTCTAAAGACGTAGCAGTTAGAGTTCTAATTCTCTCTCTCTCTCTTGTCAGACCCACTAATATTATGTTTTTTTTTAATCTTAATATAAATATCGTAAATACTTGTAAAGGAGTGCTGGAAATACACTTATATACCCAAGCTAATAACTAATCAACACTCTATTCTTCATTAATTACTCTACAGCCTGTTCTAATGATGGTATCTTACACTACCAGCTACAACAAGCCTTATGAAAGTACCTTTGCTTGTGTGACATAAAGGTCATAGGGAGAGACACAGGTCAAACAAGCACCTCAGGATGCTTGTTTTGTAAGCCACAGTACTCACCTAATTGTGGTTGCAGGGGTCGAGACTCAGCTCCTGGCCCCGCCTCTTCACTGACCGCTACTGGGTGCTTGGCTTTAATTATCCTAGCTTAAATCTATATAATGTATTTTTGTTGTGTCCATAACGTGTGTCTAGGCTGAAAATTATCACGAGAATTTTTTTTGTATGTTATGTACGCAAACCTAAATCAAATTTGTTTTTTATTTGTGATTGATAAAAGACATTACTGGGCGAAACGTCTAGTAAATGTGTTATTTTGTAAAGGATTTATAAGATGATTAAGACATATATGCAACACTTGGATATCTTTATTGTTTAAACGTTTCGCCTACACAGTAGGCTTCTTCAGTCAAACTAATTGTAATATGTCAATGATGTCAGCTATGGTCCGTATACCTTGTACATGTACTTGTAGAAATAAAGATTATTATTATTATTATTATTATTATTATTATTATTATTATTATTATTATTATTATTATTATTATTATTATTATAAGATGCAATCAGTCCATCAACCTTGGAAAAATAGTATTTGAGGCGGTCAGTCCCTCAGCCTGGAGAAGAGTTCAGTTTCATGGTCTGGAACGATATGGAGCTGAAGCATGAGAACGGAGTCTTAAATACTGCCGAAGGTGAGTTGGAAGATCTCCAAGACGTTGCATGGGACGGAAATCTACTAGTGGAAGTAAGACGGCAAGAATTGAGGAGCACTGCAGGAAGCCTGCTGGCCCATACTAGGCAAGTCGATGAGGTGGAAATGTCTTCTGTACCAAGATATCGATAATACAAGGCACATATTTCACAGTTTTACTCTATACTGGAGCGATAAAGCCACTGGTTGGCGTATTGAAGATAACTAAGCATTGGACAAGTGTCTCATTCGTCTATTAAAGTCTTCCTACAAACATGTTTTCAACCTTTCTGGGTGCTAGTTGAGGTTTGTAGTTGCTACCCTTGTGGACCTGCAGCTGCAGCCACCGTGCTGTACGTGCTACCCTTGTGGACCTGCAGCTGTAGCCACCGTGTTGTAGGTGCTGCCCTTGTGGACCTGCAGCTGTAGCCACCGTGCTGTACGTGCTACCCTTGTGGACCTGCAGCTGTAGCCACCGTGTTGTAGGTGCTGCCCTTGTGGACCTGCAGCTGTAGCCACCGTGTTGTAGGTGCTGCCCTTGTGGACCTGCAGCTGCAGCCACCGTGTTGTAGGTGCTGCCCTTGTGGACCTGCAGCTGCAGCCACCGTGTTGTACGTGCTACCCTTGTGGACCTGCAGCTGTAGCCACCGTGTTGTAGGTGCTGCCCTTGTGGACCTGCAGCTGTAGCCACCGTGTTGTAGGTGCTGCCCTTGTGAACCTGCAGCTGCAGCCATCGTGTTGCCACTTATTCAGATTCATGAATAATGGAGAGAAATCATATATAATACAGACATGATGGGAAAAGAGACACAAGTGCAGCATAACGCGGTATTTACTGACAACATTTAGCCTGTCCAAGTCACAAAAGGATAAGATTTGCTGGGATTTTTAATCCGGGGGAGGGTTAGCCACCCGAAATAACCCATGAAAGTCAGTGAGGACTGTCTTATTTCCATTGTGGTCCTTCATTGTGGTCCACACATCAGTCGACTAACACCCAGGTACCTACTTACTGCTAGGTGAACAGTGACAGAAGATGTAAGGAAATACGTCCATCGTCTCCACCCATGCCAGGGATAGAACCACGGACACCCAGTGTGTGCGAAGTGAGTGCATTGCCAGCCGAGCCTCGAACACCGTACCGACCCACCGAAGCGGTTAGTTTATTGTGCATCCCACATCTATCTTGTGGATGGTAGCACAGGAGTATATGTATACACAAAAGGCCAGAAGAGAGAGAAAGACGATCCTGCACAACGAGGTGAAGCGCCATGCAAAATACACTGAAGAAATTGTCTAGTTTTAAAAACAGATTGAGCACCCCACAGCAGGTAAATATTGCCTCCTGGTGGCCGCCTTCCGCTCAACAAACACCATAACGATTTAATATGTGTACGTTACACTGTGTACGTTATACACGAGGTTCAGCTCATTATGCTACGTCAGCGAGCAATTATATTTACCAACGAGCGTTACATTACTCGCAGCTTCCTCACGGGCAATAAATTTGTGCGGCCAGAAAATATCTTCAGCTAGGAAAGATTTATGGATCTAAACGCAACAATGGAATTCTCGCGGAATTTTAAGATTTATGAGGTAAAATTAGCATATATCATACCCAGAATCACGAAATATTGTTGTTGCACACGAACTGTTGTTGCACAGTAACTGTTGCTGCACAGTAACTGTTGCTGCACAGTAACTGTTGCTGCATGAGAACTGTTGCTGCTAATCCTACATTTTCATTGCTTTGACAGACGCACTCAGACGGATGGATTTCTGGAGGCAAGGACCCGGGTACATCCAGTGGCAGACAGAGGCTCACCCTAGGTAAGTCAGGAAGGGGCAGACACCCGGAGAGGCCACCTGATAGGTTCCTGGATTCAGGAACCTGTGAAAGGCGAAGATACCGGCTGTTAAGGAAGTTCTTGGATAGCAGATAGACTCCTGGACACAAGGACCTAGGGAAAGTGTAAGAAATACAGTAAACGGGTGGGTTGGCCCTGAAGACAAACCACTGACCTGCATGTATAAATGTATTTTTAAACTTGTTATTGTGTGCAGGTGAGTTATAATGTTAAAAATATACTTAATGATAATAACCGGGTGAGCTGCGGCCTCGCTAGGTGTTGTTCACGGTAGTTAGTCAGGTTGTTCCATTAATGTTCACCTTGCATCTTCACTTTTTCATTTTACACATTTAGCTGTATTTCTCTTTTCATCTTCACTTATTCATCTTACACCTCCGCCTTAACATCAGAAGATGCAGTAAGCATCACTTTCACTTGGAGGACACAAGTCACCTTCACCAGCTGCAGGAACTTCGAGTCTAGCCAGGATAAAATTCTAACACTAGATGTGACTGCTAAGGTTAGAGTCACATGTGAAAGATGTCACAAGAAATTTTTAATATCGTTGTGGTTATATGTTGGGTAAGAAAAAGGAGTGCTTGGAGAGACCCAGAATTTTTTGTGAGGAACTGTCGAATGTAGGTGATGACATGCGCTGCGAAGTGTCATACCTGTAACAACTAACAACGAGATCAATGAGAAGCGAAGTGCTCTAACATATCAGTGGGCACAGAGCCACAGGCACTGTGTAATGCCAACATGAGGTGGCGTGATTTCTAAATCGTTTAAATAAATCATCCCTCGCGATGCCTTCCAGCTCCTAGAGGTCTTTTTTTTTTACCGAAAACATCTACAGCAGTGTGTTATTCAGTCTCTTTTCCTTGTGTCTGTGCCTATTTATTATCGCTCGTGTCGGTAACCACAACATGTGTTAAGTTTATATTTACGACTCACGAGAAACACAGACGTTTACGAGTTTGTTGCAGTTTTCATAGTGTTTACAAAGAGGTTTTTGCAAGACACATACACAATAACACACATGTATGACACCCATACAGAATAAAACGTACGTAACACTATCCCATACACATAACACGAGAATGTTTCGACCGATCGGCTCCAGAGTTTCAACGCTGGTGTACGATATCTAACGTAAGGTTTAGGGAACAACTGGTATGTTCAGGTCTATGACCAAAGTTGTGGGACCCGTCCCCAGCATCCTGGCCACGATAACTACTGTGATCTTCTTCTATGAAACATTAAAGGCTTACAAAAGGAACACACACACACCAAGAGCTATGACTCGACCCCTGCAACCGCACCTAGGTGCAACCACAATTAGGTGCAACCACAACTAGGTGCAACCACAATTAGGTGCAACCACAACTAGGTGAGTACACATACACATAAGTAACAAGGGGTCACAATTGGAAGTTGAAGACTCAGATGAATCACAGGGATATTAGGAAGTATTTCTCCAGTCATAAAGTTGTCAGAAAGTGGAATATGTAGTCTGGAGAGTGATGCAGTGGAGGCAGGAACCATACATAGTAACTTTAAGAAGAGGTATGATAGTGCTCATGGAGCAGGGAGAAAGTTGACCTAGTAGCGCGACCAGTGAAGAGGCGGGGCCAGGAGCTATGAATCGACCCCTGCAACCACAATTAGTTGAGTACGCACACATACACAATCAATCAATATATATATATATATATATATATATATATATATATATATATATATATATATATATATATATATATATATATATATATATATATATATATACACACGTGCATAACAGTTACCGTACAGGCAATGTTAACCTGGTCGGTGTATATGAGGGTGTCATGAGCAACAGGTGGTCTTGGGGGTGTGGTGGGTAGATAAAGTGGGCGGCAGGTAGTATGCGTGGGTGGGTGGGTGGGTTTGTCGTGGGAGTGGGCGACCTTCAGCTTCAGTGGGTCAGAGGGTGGGTGACTTGAGGGCGTCACATTCCTCACCCGTTATCTCCTCCACAGTGTTGATGTGGGTGTTGGTGGGGGTGTTGGTGGGGGGGGGAGTTGTGGACACAGCCTAGTGAATATGTTTGTAACTCTCCGCCAGTCTCGTGACACCGTTATTGTCCGCTGTTGACATTCACATTTCTGTTGCTCCTGTTGTTGCTACCGCTGCTCCCCCCCCCTCCTGCTGTTCTTGGTAGTCCCATCATTAAGTATGGGTATCCAGGTACAGTCACACATAAGTACAAAATTACCACACATAGTAACATACAAGCAACCTTCCCAGGATAACCCAAAAAGAAGTCGGTCAAATTAACCTATTTCCATTGGGGTCCTTGTAATATTTTATATTAGATACAGCAGAAATCAGTAATGATTTCAACATTAAAAAAATTAAACTAATAAATAATTCAATTGCATGAAAATAATTTACAATAATAAGAGATACAATGGAATAAAGTGAACTGAGTTATTCACATTATAACTAAACAGGGTAAATCAGCTTATAATAACAGAATCTCGAGCACCACACTAAATATACTAACAGGTCTGGTATAAATACTGACATCAAACATACTGGAAGCGACCCTGAGTACCCTGAACTCCTCCGGCAGGGCATTGATGGTGATGGATGCATTTATGTGCTCAGCGAGGACAGACAATTCGGAGACAACTATCTTTTAGGAATTTGATTGGAATGTTATCGTGTCCGGTTCTTTTAGATGGGTTTAACGTAGTTCTTTCCGCAGCAGAGAGTTTGCATAAATGGGGAGAAATCGGAATAGGGGCACGTCACAAGCGGTGTTCCTCAGGGGTCAGTGTTGGGCCCCTTGTTGCTCACAATCTACATAAACGACATAGATGAGGGAATAAATAGCGACATAAGCAAATTTACTGATGATTCCAAAATATGCCGTCCAATCCATTCTTATGAGGACGTTAGAGCACTCCAGGATGACTTGAATAGACTGATGCAGTGGTCGGAGAAGTGGCAAATGCAGTTTAATATAGACAAATGCAAAGTTATAAATGTTGGACAGGACAATAACCATGCCACATATAAACTAAATAATGTAGATCTTAATATTACGGACTGCGAAAATGATTTAGGAGTTCTGGTTAGCAGTAATCTGAAACCAAGACAACAGTGCATAAGTGTCCGCAATAAAGCTAATAGAATTCTTGGCTTCATATCAAGAAGCATAAATAATAGGAGTCCTCAGGTTGTTCTTCAACTCTATATATCCTTGGTTAGACCTCATTTAGATTATGCTGCACAGTTTTGGTCACCGTATTATAGAATGGATATAAATGCTCTGGAAAACATACAAAGGATGATGACAAAGTTGATCCCATGTATCAGAAATCTTCCCTATGAGGATAGACTGAGGTCCCTGAATCTGCACTCTCTAGAAAGGCGTAGAATTAGGGGAGATATGATTGAGGTGTATAGATGGAAAGCAGGAATTAATAAAGGGGATGTAAATAACGTGCTGAAAATATGTAACATAGACAGGAATCGCAGCAATGGCTTTAAATTGGAAAAATTCCGATTCAGGAAGGATATAGGAAAGCACTGGTTTGGTAATAGAGTTGTGGATGAGTGGAACAAACTCCCGAGTACAGTTATAGAGGCTAAAACGTGTAGTTTTAAAAATAGGTTAGATAAATACATAGTGGGTGTGGGTGGGTGTGAGTTGGACCTGACCAGCTTGTGCTACTAGGTCGGACGCAGTGCTCCTCCCTTAAGTGACGTGTCTGACCTCACTAGGTCAAGGCATTGGCTTAAGTCGGTTCGAGAATTGGAGCTGCCTCGCACAGGCCAGTAGGCCTGCTGCAGTGTTCCTTCTTTCTTATATTCTTATGTTCTTAACACCTGTTTGGAAATGTTTGAGTGACGTCTTTAGTACTCTAGTAAGTTTGGAAATTGTTAGGTAAGACACATATGCAACAGTTAGACAACTTTATTCCGAAACGTTTCGCCTACACAGTAGGCTTCTTCAGTCGAATACAGAAAGTAGGCAGGAACAGTAGAGATGTGAAGACGATGTAATCAGTCCATCACCCTTAAAGTCGTAGAATTTGAGGTTGTCAGTCCCTCGGCCTGGAGAAGTTCAGTTCCATAGTCAGGAACTATCTGAAGATCAAGCGACAGTGCGGAGACTTAAATACTGTCGGAAGGAGAGGTGCAGGGTAGTAGTAGTAGTAGTAGTAGTAGTAGTAGTGAGAGGCAACTGAGAGGTCATGTCCCTCTCAGATCCAACCCTTCTCACTTGAAAAGCTTGTCCAAGGTGTCACATTAGTTGCACTTGTGTCCTTTTACTTTACATATTGTCGGTAATTCTACCAACTTTATTACTACTACTACTGCTACTGCTACTACTACTACTACTACTACTAGTACTACTACTACTACTACTAATACTAATACTACTACTACTACTGCTATCACTACTACTTCTAATATTACTACTACTACTTTCCTCTCCCTCTTCTAGTCCACTGTTGTGGCCTTCTCTTTTTCCTAGCTTGTTCGTGATTTGACAATGATTAACGATAGACCGAAATGTTGTTATAAATTCAAGTGGGGGTTATACAGTAAGTGTAGCGGAAGCTAGTTGACTGGAGCTGCAACTGGAAGAGAGAGAGAGAGAGAGAGAAAGAGAGAGAGAGAGAGAGTTTGTAAAGATCTCTTTGAGCGAGCTCTGAGCCTGGATCAGACGCCCGAGTCACACAAGCAATTTTTTATACGTTGATGAGATCAGAAAGCTAGAATCTGCCACGTGTCGCTCACGGATAAGAAACAGCGAGTGGCAGACGCCAAGAGCAGAGTTTTTTTTAATTAGACCAACAGCTGTTATCCTACTTCAGATTATTTCAAAGCCCAATACTATCTGAGGTATAATACCCCCCCCCAAGGATGCCACCCACACCAATCGACTAACACCCAGGTACCTGCTTACTGCTAGGTAAGTAGGTACGGTGCCGGGGATCGAACCTTAATTATATGAGTACAGGGCGCTACCAACTAAGCCACGGGACACCCCAAAAAGGAAAACAAATTCCGAGCATAAAACACACAAAGTCAACATTAACATTGTACAATGGTCTTGTCAGACCCCATCTTGAATACATTTAATTGTAATAAAGAGTATATAAACACGAGACGATACAAGAAGAAATGGAATTCACATTATCTTAAAGGTATAAACTATATTAAGAAAGAACTAACTTATTTAGCATATTGTCTTTCAGAGAGTGACTGTATAGTTGTGGTGCACTGGCCTCCCCACTGAAGTTCCTGGTGCCAGAAGAGTTTATCCTGGTGCCAGAACAGTTTATCCTGGTGCCAGAACAGTTTATACTGGTGCCAGAACAGTTTATACTGGTGCCAGAACAGTTCATCCTGGTGCCAGAACAGTTTATACTGGTGCCAGAACAGTTTATCCTGGTGCCAGAACAGTTTATCCTGGTGCCAGAACAGTTTATACTGGTGCCAGAACAGTTTATACTGGTGCCAGAACAGTTTATACTGGTGCCAGAACAGTTTATACTGGTGCCAGAACAGTTTATACTGGTGCCAGAACAGTTTATACTGGTGCCAGAACAGTTTATACTGGTGCCAGAACAGTTTATACTGGTGCCAGAACAGTTTATACTGGTGCCAGAACAGTTTATACTGGTGCCAGAACAGTTTATCCTGGTGCCAGAACAGTTTATCCTGGTGCCAGAACAGTTTATACTGGTGCCAGAACAGTTTATACTGGTGCCAGAACAGTTTATCCTGGTGCCAGAACAGTTTATCCTGGTGCCAGAACAGTTTATACTGGTGCCAGAACAGTTTATCCTGGTGCCAGAACAGTTTATACTGGTGCCAGAACAGTTTATACTGGTGCCAGAACAGTTTATACTGGTGCCAGAACAGTTTATACTGGTGCCAGAACAGTTTATACTGGTGCCAGAACAGTTTATACTGGTGCCAGAACAGTTTATACTGGTGCCAGAACAGTTTATACTGGTGCCAGAACAGTTTATACTGGTGCCAGAACAGTTTATACTGGTGCCAGAACAGTTTATACTGGTGCCAGAACAGTTTATACTGGTGCCAGAACAGTTTATACTGGTGCCAGAACAGTTTATACTGGTGCCAGAACAGTTTATCCTGGTGCCAGAACAATTCACTCTGGTGCCAGAACAGTTTATACTGGTGCCAGAACAGTTTATACTGGTGCCAGAACAGTTTATACTGGTGCCAGAACAGTTTATACTGGTGCCAGAACAGTTTATACTGGTGCCAGAACAGTTTATACTGGTGCCAGAACAGTTTATACTGGTGCCAGAACAGTTTATACTGGTGCCAGAACAGTTTATACTGGTGCCAGAACAGTTTATACTGGTGCCAGAACAGTTTATACTGGTGCCAGAACAGTTTATACTGGTGCCAGAACAGTTTATCCTGGTGCCAGAACAGTTTATACTGGTGCCAGAACAGTTTATACTGGTGCCAGAACAGTTTATACTGGTGCCAGAACAGTTTATACTGGTGCCAGAACAATTCACTCTGGTGCCAGAACAGTTTATACTGGTGCCAGAACAGTTTATACTGGTGCCAGAACAGTTTATACTGGTGCCAGAACAGTTTATCCTGGTGCCAGAACAATTCACTCTGGTGCCAGAACAGTTTATCCTGGTGCCAGAACAGTTTATACTGGTGCCAGAACAGTTTATACTGGTGCCAGAACAGTTTATACTGGTGCCAGAACAGTTTATCCTGGTGCCAGAACAATTCACTCTGGTGCCAGAACAGTTTATACTGGTGCCAGAACAGTTTATACTGGTGCCAGAACAGTTTATACTGGTGCCAGAACAGTTTATCCTGGTGCCAGAACAATTCACTCTGGTGCCAGAACAGTTTATCCTGGTGCCAGAACAGTTTATACTGGTGCCAGAACAATTCAGAACTCTGGTGCCAGAACAGTTGGTGCCAGAACAATTCATCAGTTTATCCTGGTGCCAGAACAGTTTATACTGGTGCCAGAACAGTTTATACTGGTGCCAGAACAGTTTATACTGGTGCCAGAACAGTTTATCCTGGTGCCAGAACAATTCACTCTGGTGCCAGAACAGTTTATACTGGTGCCAGAACAGTTTATACTGGTGCCAGAACAGTTTATACTGGTGCCAGAACAGTTTATACTGGTGCCAGAACAATTCACTCTGGTGCCAGAACAGTTTATACTGGTGCCAGAACAGTTTATACTGGTGCCAGAACAGTTTATACTGGTGCCAGAACAGTTTATCCTGGTGCCAGAACAATTCACTCTGGTGCCAGAACAGTTTATACTGGTGCCAGAACAGTTTATACTGGTGCCAGAACAGTTTATACTGGTGCCAGAACAGTTTATACTGGTGCCAGAACAATTCACTCTGGTGCCAGAACAGTTTATACTGGTGCCAGAACAGTTTATACTGGTGCCAGAACAGTTTATACTGGTGCCAGAACAGTTTATACTGGTGCCAGAACAGTTTATCCTGGTGCCAGAACAATTCACTCTGGTGCCAGAACAGTTTATACTGGTGCCAGAACAGTTTATACTGGTGCCAGAACAGTTTATCCTGGTGCCAGAACAATTCACTCTGGTGCCAGAACAGTTTATCCTGGTGCCAGAACAGTTTATACTGGTGCCAGAACAGTTTATACTGGTGCCAGAACAGTTTATACTGGTGCCAGAACAGTTTATCCTGGTGCCAGAACAGTTTATACTGGTGCCAGAACAGTTTATCCTGGTGCCAGAACAGTTTATACTGGTGCCAGAACAGTTTATACTGGTGCCAGAACAGTTTATACTGGTGCCAGAACAGTTTATCCTGGTGCCAGAACAATTCACTCTGGTGCCAGAACAGTTTATCCTGGTGCCAGAACAGTTTATACTGGTGCCAGAACAGTTTATACTGGTGCCAGAACAGTTTATACTGGTGCCAGAACAGTTTATCCTGGTGCCAGAACAATTCACTCTGGTGCCAGAACAGTTTATCCTGGTGCCAGAACAGTTTATACTGGTGCCAGAACAGTTTATACTGGTGCCAGAACAGTTTATACTGGTGCCAGAACAGTTTATCCTGGTGCCAGAACAATTCACTCTGGTGCCAGAACAGTTTATCCTGGTGCCAGAACAGTTTATACTGGTGCCAGAACAGTTTATACTGGTGCCAGAACAGTTTATACTGGTGCCAGAACAGTTTATCCTGGTGCCAGAACAATTCACTCTGGTGCCAGAACAGTTTATCCTGGTGCCAGAACAGTTTATACTGGTGCCAGAACAGTTTATACTGGTGCCAGAACAGTTTATACTGGTGCCAGAACAGTTTATCCTGGTGCCAGAACAATTCACTCTGGTGCCAGAACAGTTTATCCTGGTGCCAGAACAGTTTATACTGGTGCCAGAACAGTTTATACTGGTGCCAGAACAGTTTATACTGGTGCCAGAACAGTTTATCCTGGTGCCAGAACAATTCACTCTGGTGCCAGAACAGTTTATCCTGGTGCCAGAACAGTTTATACTGGTGCCAGAACAGTTTATACTGGTGCCAGAACAGTTTATACTGGTGCCAGAACAGTTTATCCTGGTGCCAGAACAATTCACTCTGGTGCCAGAACAGTTTATCCTGGTGCCAGAACAGTTTATACTGGTGCCAGAACAGTTTATCCTGGTGCCAGAACAATTCACTCTGGTGCCAGAACAGTTTATCCTGGTGCCAGAACAGTTTATACTGGTGCCAGAACAGTTTATACTGGTGCCAGAACAATTCACTCTGGTGCCAGAACAGTTTATCCTGGTGCCAGAACAGTTTATACTGGTGCCAGAACAATTTATCCTGGTGCCAGAGCAGTTTATCCTGGTGCCAGAACAGTTCATCCTGGTGCCAGAACAGTTTATCCTGGTGCCAGAACAGTTTATCCTGGTGCCAGAACAGTTTATACTGGTGTCAGAACAGTTTATACTGGTGCCAGAACAGTTTATACTGGTGCCAGAACAGTTTATCCTGGTGCCAGAACAGTTTATACTGGTGCCAGAACAGTTTATTCTGGTGCCAGAACAGTTTATACTGGTGCCAGAACAGTTTATCTTGGTGCCAGAACAGTTTATCCTGTTGCCAGAACAGTTTATACTGGTGCCAGAACAGTTTATCCTGGTGCCAGAACAGTTTATCCTGGTGCCAGAACAGTTTATACTGGTGCCAGAACAGTTTATCCTGGTGCCAGAACAGTTTATACTGGTGCCAGAACAGTTTATCCTGGTGCCAGAACAGTTTATCCTGGTGCCAGAACAGTTTATACTGGTGCCAGAACAGTTTATACTGGTGCCAGAACAGTTTATACTGGTGCCAGAACAGTTTATCCTGGTGCCAGAACAGTTTATCCTGGTGCCAGAACAGTTTATACTGGTGCCAGAACAGTTTATACTGGTGCCAGAACAGTTTATCCTGGTGCCAGAACAGTTTATCCTGGTGCCAGAACAGTTTATACTGGTGCCAGAACAGTTTATCCTGGTGCCAGAACAGTTTATACTGGTGTCAGAACAGTTTATCCTGGTGCCAGAACAGTTTATACTGGTGCCAGAACAGTTTATACTGGTGCCAGAACAATTCACTCTGGTGCCAGAACAGTTTATCCTGGTGCCAGAACAGTTTATCATGGTGCCAGAACAGTTTATACTGGTGCCAGAACAATTCACTCTGGTGCCAGAACAGTTTATCCTGGTGCCAGAACAGTTTATACTGGTGCCAGAACAGTTTTTACTGGTGCCAGAACAGTTTATACTGGTACGAGAACAGTTTATTCTGGTGCCAGAACAATTCATCCTGGTTTCCAGAGCAGTTTATCCTGGTGCCAGAACAGTTCATCCTGGTGCCAGAACAGTTTATCCTGGTGCCAGAACAGTTTATCCTGGTACGAGAACAGTTATCCTGGTGCCAGAACAATTCATCCTGGTGCAAGAACAGTTTATCCTGGTGCCAGAACAGTTCATCCTGGTGCCAGAACAGTTTATCCTGGTACCAGAACAGTTTATCCTGGTACGAGAACAGTTATCCTGGTGCCAGAACAATTCATCCTGGTGCCAGAGCAGTTTATCCTGGTGCCAGAACAGTTCATCCTGGTGCCAGAACAGTTTATCCTGGTGCCAGAACAGTTTATCCTGGTGCCAGAACAGTTCATCCTGGTGCCAGAACAGTTTATCCTGGTGCCAGAACAGTTTATCCTGGTGCCAGAACAGTTTATCCTGGTGCCAGAACAGTTTATCCTGATGCCAGAACAGTTTATCCTTTAGCAAATCTAGGATTCTACGAGTCAGGTCCTCGCTGGGTATTGAGCACCATTATCCTGCTGATAATTCCGATATCGCACAGGATATCCGGCTGTTCACGTACACCTACACATAACATTTCAAATTAGAATAAGTGTCTAGAGACTCTAGAAGAACAGCTAATGGTAGATGTAGCACTGTGAGTGTCAGTGGAGTTACACGAGTACATGTACAGTGAAATTATTACTGTCACGGTAGACACTGTTGTAGCTCGTGGTTTTCTTCTGTACTTATTTCCTATAAATTCTATGTGTTTCAGTATGGTATGTTTTTTTTTTCTGTGTCATGCGTGTGGTGGCTGGAGGGTGGGGAGCGAGCCTTCCACTTTTTTTTATCCTTGTCAGAACTATGTGGATAATAGTAGACAGTCCTCAGTAGAGATAGTAGTAGATAGTGCTTCTCAGTAGATAGCCATGGTGTAGACTCTTAAGTCTAACTGCCATTCCTATGTACTGTCTTTTCTCTCTCTCTCTCTCTCTCTCTCTCTCTCTCTCTCTATCTCTATCTCTCTTTTTACACAGAGTTTTACAAGGTTAGGGTAAGGGTTCTTAACATTATTTATAAGCTAACAGCTGTTAACTACATCAGCCCATTTAGAAGACTTTTTAATGTTATGAGACACATAAATAGGAAACAGGATGATCTCTCCCTCTCCCTCTCTCCCTCTCTCTCTCTCTCTCTCTCTCTCTCTCTCTCTCTCTCTCTCTCTCTCTCTCTCTCTCTCTCTCTCTCTCTCTCTCTCTCTCTCTCTCTCTCTCTCTCTCTCTCACACAGCCTCCTTCAGTGTTGACCAGAGACAAACACTGCCTCCCTCACTGAGTGTTGACATCAGTGTGCTCGGACTTGCCCAACGCACTGATAGAAAACCATTCTGGCGTTGCTTCTTCATAGTCTATATACAAAGGTTTATTTTGACTCACAACAAAAGTGTTTAGACGAACCAATTCCTCACTGCAGGGCCTGTCTTCATTTTGGGAATTTTAATACTAATGTTTATGCACCGATGGGATTATCGAGGTGTTGTTGTTCAGCTCTGGTTCAACTGTTTCCCGTTAACGGGAAACGATGGCAAAGTTCACTGATTCTCAACAGAAGAAATGTTCCGCACCGATTTGCAGTATTTAAGACTTTCAGTGATTACACATTTGTCGTCAGTTTAACAAAGTGCTTTTGAGGCCTGCGGCCCTTCACTGTTGACTGGGTATACCTTAATGCTCTTCCAGTGATCAGCGCCTCCACAACACTCTCTTTTTTTCCCTCAGACTTACTAGATAATGCTTGCCCATTTAGGCTGCTGGTGCTCGCTGTTCGCAGTCTGACGTAGGCACTGCAACCTGTGCCAGATTTGACTCATGTCTCCGCCAGTTTTATTGGGATTCTTGGAGATTTTGACAGCTAGTTTCAGTATTTAATACTTAAAAATACTGAGTACTTTGTCCTTTTCTCGTGGGTATGGAGCTGCCATGATGTCACAGAGAGACTTTATGCTACCTAGTACTCTCAGAACAAGTGTGGATTCAATCTAAATACTGAATTTTAGGATGGTCAGAACCTATCACGACGAAACACTGATCTTCAACAAGTGTTAGAACAGTAGAAACAATCAGTCGCTGCTTCCCTCGCTGTCTGTCTTATTTTAAAGGGCCATTAATTAGATATTTATTTATTAATGTGATGAGATTTCTTTTGTTCCGTCCATTTCCATGAAAATTTACCTGACGATGTGTTGTCATAAGGTAACTGCGAATTTCAGTGTCACCAGATGCGGGTTCGTTGACGTTTTCGATTTTGTTTTGACTGATGATTGCCCATAATACCCGCTCAAAACCAGGGTTGTGTATGGTCCTCAATGGGTGTAAATATATCGAAAATAGAAGTTGCTAACCTGTGTACAGGAAGCTGGGCGAAGCAACACAACTTGTAGACTATAACCTCCGATTAAGACATAAGTAGTATCCTGCTGTCAGTCTACTTCGTGAGAGACAGAAAAACAACAGGACGCCAAGGTGATTTTCGTAGACTGTCAGTAAAACTTAACCTCCCCCTTTCCAAAGAGAGCTGAGAACTCGTACATACCTTCATAACCGTAAAATGTTTAAAAGTCAGAAGAAGGACTCAAGGATGATTAGATACAGTGGAGTACTTGGTGTGTTACCACAGCCTCCTTTGCTGTATGTTTTTTAAGTGATGCAATGGTCATTGCTTTCTTATTTTATACTGCAGTTC
The DNA here is from genome assembly GCF_038502225.1 of Cherax quadricarinatus. Lineage (NCBI taxonomy): Eukaryota > Metazoa > Arthropoda > Malacostraca > Decapoda > Parastacidae > Cherax > Cherax quadricarinatus. The sequence continues at coordinate 4,118,789 of NC_091340.1, read as the reverse complement.
CTTACCTACAAATGTTCAGCATTTTTCTCCGATTAAAAATTTCTCAATCCCCCTGCACAGGATCTCAGCACTACGAACTTTCTAAGCCCTATGGAACGCCACCTGAAACACACTCCTTTTGTCTTTACTCTCCTCATGATTTACAGAGGTACAATAGTAGTGGAGTTCAGCGCCTCTGGTGGTGAGAGTGGTGGCCTTGAGAGAGGTTCCTTGAAGGTGAAGGTGGCATAGATCACATCCAAGGAATGTGATATATGTCACCTGGGAGTGAACTTATCCTCCCAGGGGATCCATGACCCCCACGGGTTGAGCGCTGCACCATGAACGGTACTCATAGTGATGAAGTAGTAATGATATCTAGAGGTGGTGGTGTGGCAGTGCCATCTAGTGATTGTAGTTAGAGTTATTCAGGTTATCAATGATGGTGTTATAGTGAAGGTCAGGACAGTGACCAACCTCAAAGGCACTAAAGATCAGTTGAAATTCAGTGATCGTACGGAGGAGATGTGTTGCTCCTCCTGCCACCCCCGCCGGCTTTACCGCTTCCCCATCCTTTTAATACACCTAAATAACGTAAGTATTGTCTAGTGACGTATTTGTCAGTGCAATAGCAGAGTTGAACATAAGAAAGGAGGAACACTGCAGCAGGCCTGTTGGCCCATACTAGGCAGGTCCTTTACAATTCATCCCACTAACAAACATTTGACCAACCCAATTTTCAAAGCTTCCCAAGGAGCTCCCCTCAAGGAAGGTTCCTTGATGTTGGTGAGGGGCTCTTGATTTAGGGAATTGGATCTGTGCTCCAGTTCCCCAAATTAAGCCTGAATGCCTTCCACATCCCCCCCTAGGCGCTGTATAATCCTCCGGGTTTAGCGCTTCCCCCTTGATTATAATAATAATAATAATAATTCCCAAGGAGCTGCAGCTCCTGGTCCCCACCACCAGTTTGGTTACCAAATTATTATGTCTTAATTTTCTTTGGGGTCTAATGTCTTGGAGGGGGGGCGGGGGTGATTGACCTTAGTGGAGGGGTTTTGATGCGAGGAACTGGAGCTTCTCCCCTTCCTCTGATCAAACAATAACTCTCACACTAGACGTTACATAACCCATAATGGTGTATCCAGTTCTGGGCTATTTTTTTCCATTATTGAAAAATAACTTAGTGAAGGTCTGGCAATATAGTTAGTCGTAGTATAATGTGACGTTTATTGACTGATGTTTGCCACAGTGTTAAGTCATTAGTCAGGAACTATTTAAGAGCTGAACGCGAGTAGTCCGGTTGGAGTCCGGCGAAAGAATGCCGGCCCCGATACCGATGCTTCTCAAAACGGTAGCTTGAAAGGAGACTGACAGTTTGCGGAGTTAAGAGGCCACAGCAATGACAGTTGAAATATAGTCAATATTCTGGCCAGCTGTCGATATAGAAAGGCGACATTCCAGATCTTCATTGAGTGTTGTCCGCGGCGAGCGTCTTGAGTTTCCCCGTAGTTTATCATAATAATCGCTTGTAAATGACGCAGAAAGATTTTCAAATGTCATATTCAGTGTGGCTGCAGTTCATATGTGTTTGGAGAACTGATTTTCGCCCACGCATAACTTTTGTTGCAGTCGCACAGCGATTATAGCCTCGCAGATGGAGGTTGTCTCGCCTACCATTGGTACGTCTCGATTTGTCGTGGTTGCGGAGTGTGATACTTGAATGATGTTTCAGCAGATTGGAAACATGTTTGGCAGCGTGTGAGCGACTACATTTCCTCAGCCTTTCTGGCAAAAAAGAAGGCGTTTAGTACTGGCCCGCGGTCCCGATGAGCTTTACGAGATAGCGGGAGTTTGGAAATACCCGTTCATTTATAGCGGCGAACCCATGGGTAGTCCAAAAGTCTGCTGAAAGAGGTGATTTTCAAAAGAGAAACACGTAAAGCCAACACATAGTTCTCTTTTGAAAATCACCTCTTTCAGCAGACTTTTGGACTACCCATGGGTTCGCCACTCAGTGCAGTCCTAGCGAACCTATACATGGAACATCTAGAAGCCGAACGTTTCTCCACCATTATTCCTTCGTCTGTCACCTGGCTCCGTTATGTTGACGACATTCTCCTCATAACTCCTAAACGCTTCAACGTTCAAGCTCTCCAAGACAAGCTCAACCAGGTCGAGCCTTCAATCCAGTTCACACTTGAAGAAGAGGTCGACAACACTCTTCCTTTCCTTGATGTTCTACTCTGCAAAGCTGACCACGAACTTCGTTTTAAAGTCTATCGAAAACCCACCAACCAAAACGATCTTCTCCACTTCTACTCTCACCACGACACCAAAACCAAACGTGGTGTAATTATAGGCTTCTTCCTGCGTGCACTCAGAATCTGCAGCAACGAGTTCCTTGAGGAAGAATGCACTATAATTGAACAGGTATTTTCCAATCTCCACTATCCTCGTCACTTCATCAGAGACTGCAGACGGCGAGCACTAAACATCTTCAACACACCCAGAGAAGACACTGCCGAGAAGAGATACATAGTCCTTCCCACCAACTCCATTGCCAAACATGTTTCCAACATCTTTGCCAAAACATCATTCCAAGTATCTACCTCCACAACCACGACCATCAAGGACATCACCAGTAGTAGGCAGGACAAGCCTCCATCCTCTGCAGGGGTATACATAATCCCTTGTAATGACTGCAACAAGTTATACGTGGGCGAAACATCAAGGGACCTCCAAACACGTATTTCAGAACACCAATACGCAAGCAGGTCTGACGACACAAGGAATGCCTGCGTACAACACCGTAATTCACACAACCACTTGATAAACTACAGAAACTCAAGACTTATCGCCACAGAAGACAACACTCAATACCGAAGAATCCTGGAATCATCACTTATTTCTATATCCGACAACTTCAACCAGAATAGTGGCTTCTATAACATAGCTGAACCACTTGCCAAGAAACTTCTTCATCGCTATCCCACATAAGAACACTGTAGAAGGTCTGCTCACCAACTTGTCCAGTCTCCTTTCCAAGCTACCCAAGTTTTTAGACTCTACAACCCAACTCGGTACATCATCAGATGCAGCATTCTTCACCTGACCTCAGCCGGACTATAAATACTCGCGTTCCTTCCACCCCAGGTAGTTCTGTTTGTGACTTGAAAAAGCCCACTGTGTGGGCGAAACGTAGTCAATAAAGGATCACATTATACTGCATTTGTGTTTATATTGCCATTGTGTCGGTATTTTATACCATTTATTTCCTTAGTGAAGGTCTCTTGATCCAAGGAACTTGAGCCTTGTGATCCAGATAGACTTTCATGTAAACAAATTGTTAGTCATCAGGTTTATGTGAAAGAAATATTTATTAAAGAAAAAGATAGCATTACTATGTTAAACATTAATGGTATATCAGTCAGGCAGTAATGTTACCAGTTTATATTACATGTTAATGTTTACCTATAACTGTGTAATGTTCATGGTTATAATGTGAATGTGTTTTGTTTCAGGTGTAGTAACTGAGAATTGCTGTGTCTGGCTGTGTCTGCTGCAACATTGATCAACACAACAACTTTGACCAGTCTGAGGAGTGTTGTGTCTGGCTGTGTCTGCTGCAACATTGATCAACACAGCAACTTTGACCAGTCTGAGGAGTGTTGTGTCTGGCTGTGTCTGCTGCAACATTGATCAACACAGCAACTTTGACCAGTCTGAGGAGTGTTGTGTCTGGCTGTGTCTGCTGCAACATTGATCAACACAACAACTTTGACCAGTCTGAGGAGTGTTGTGCCTGGCTGTGTCTGCTGCAACATTGATCAACACAGCAACTTTGACCAGTCTGAGGATTGGAAACAACCACACTAGTAAATGGTGTGACCCATAACATTTAGTGTTATATGGAGATGCAGCAGTTGGAGACGTCGTTAGAGGTGGGCAGGGCCCACTTGTAAGGTGTTTCCAGGTTATAAGTCCACTAAAGTTTGGTTACTGAAGCAGATAGTAATTGTATTAGGTAGGAAGGTGGTGGGGAGAGTATACGAAAGATTGTAAGCAATTGATATCAAAAGTAGCTTCGTGGCGGGGGCGTTGATCCCCGGAATAACCTCCAGGTAACCTCCAGGTGGCAAGTATTAGCTTATCTCCCGACCAGAGAAGAAATCTCTGGCTAGGAAATAATGGGGAATGTATTCTACAGGTTACCTTGTGCTTCCCCCTTGATTATAATATTAATATAGGTTACCCTGAATGGGGTGGAAATAAAAATTGGAGAAATGGGTTCTAAAGCTTAGAACTGAAGACTGATTAGATTTTAGGAAGGTTTAGTTAGTCTAATATCTTTATTATGCAGTCTATACCCATCCTGCAAGATTGTAGGAAGCTGAAATGAAATGTGTAAGTAATATATCATGGCTCGGTAGTGGCGTCAACTGAAGATCCGAGATTCGATCCTAGGCACAAGTGGACATGTTCATTTATATCCATTGGCGCTGTTCGCATAAAGGAGGAACACTGCAACAGGCCTACTGCCCCTGAGCAGGCCTACTGGTAGGGGTCGCATCCTGGGGGAGTATAAATACCCTAACAAAAATATAGATGTCATCCTGACTTGATTGTGTAATTCTGTGTTAATCTACCGTAATAATTATATTGAGATAGTTTAGTGTGGTGAGGGTAATGGCAGAAGTCTTGATGCCCATAATTAAGACATAAGAAAGGAGCACTGAAGCAGGCATGTTGTCCCATGTTAGGCAGGTCCAACTCTCAACTACTCATTTGTCTAACCTATTTTTAAAACTACACAGCCAAAGTTTTAGCTTAACATGACGGGATAAATGTTCCCTAGGCAGAATATATTATAGCCGGAAAAATCAATAATTCCTCAGAAATGTGGAATTAACCAAATCTTCCTATTTTCAGTAGAGTTGTAGAGGGCCTGACCAAGTAATTTTACGCTTTGAAGTTCCAAAAATATTTTCAGTACAGCCTTGTGGGTTTAGCGCTTACGACTCCAGCGTCTGTATTAGAGCGTCTTGGGGGGGGGGCATTTTTGAAATTGGGTTATACATTATATATTTAGACTTTGTAGACTGAGTGATCTCGCCTAGACCCCCTTAATCTCGCCTAGACCCCCTTAATCTCGCCTAGATCCCCTTGATCTCACCTAGACCTCCCTTGATCTCATCTAGACCCCCTTGATCTTGCCTAGATAACCTTGATCCCACCTAGACCCCCCGTGATTTCACCTAGACCCCCCTTGATCTCACGTAGGAACCCTTGATCTCGCCTAGACCCCCCTTGATCTCACGTAGGAACCCTTGATCTCGCCTAGATCCCCTTAGGTAAGGTATAGAACTGGAGAATCTGCTATATGCATTATGAATGCATATAGCAGGGGAGAGTAATCTCCCCCGAAGGCATAGATTACGTAGAACTGTGGGCCTTGGAACCCACCAACGACCTTCAGTAGCTGTGTGGAATCTGTTATTTTACATGGTTTCAGTGGGGATGTTGGTGGGTTTCGGGCTTTGGGTAGTGGTTGCGGTGGGTGTTCTACGTATTTTATGTCTTTGGCAAATCTAATGTTGCTTTGTTTTACTAAGTTCACAAAACTGACACTTAGAGGGAGGAAACTTCAGACGTTTCGGTATAACCTGGGTTGTTTTGAGACCACTTTCAACTGCACCTGACCTTTGTTCCTGGACCAGATTTATCTAACTTTGATTATGTTTTCATATAAATGGTGTACAATACCAGGTTGGTAAGAGACAGTGACAGGTATTATTATTCATGAAATGTTTCGCTTGAGGGTTAGGCTTTATCTCGACTACAGAGGTGACAGTCTGAGAGACTAAATTGGAGTTAATTTTGAGTTCTACGCTCTAAACTTGATAAAAGATGGTCAGTCTCTTAGCCAAACTTTTTATTTACTTCTAATTTCTTACCTAGCATTGGCCAACAGGAATATTGGAGTTTTTCATGTCTATTGTAAGCTCCTGTTGAACTTTATTATTGAAGGTTAACTTGTTGCAGTTTCCCCACTGTTATTTGTAGACAATATTTCAGCTACGAATATTGTTACTATTACTACTATTAATGTTACTACTACCTCCACTACTACCAGGACTTACTGCTAGACTGACTACCAGTATTAATACTACCACCATTAGCATTATCACTACCACCATTGGTATTACCGCAAATCTTACCAGCACTACCTACACTACTATTGTTATTACTACTGCTTTTACTGCTACTCACTGTACCACTACTGTTTGAACTTAGTCGCCTGACGTTCTTTGTAATTTCACCCCCTCCCCCTCCATAGTTTTTGCGACATGTCATGTGGTCTATTACACCTTTTGACCCTTAGTCTGACTTGATACTCGTCCAAGAGAAATCAAAAGATAGTCTCGAATTGACTCACGAAACCGTAATGACACGATTGCAAACAAACCATACCACGGGCGGGATTGAACCCGCGGTCAGTCTCAAAACTCCAGACCGTCGTTCAATCCCGCCCGTGGTATGGTTTAGTCTCGAATTGCTTTTCCACTGTTGGTTTCCATAGGTGTATTGTAAGTAGTTTTATATATTTAGGTAGGTTAAGAACTGGAGAATCTGCTATATGCATTATGAATGCATATAGCAGGGGAGAGTAATCTCCCCCGAAGGCATAGATTACGTAGAACTGTGGGCCTTGGAACCCACCAACGACCTTCAGTAGCTGTGTGGAATCTGTTATTTTACATGGTTTCAGTGGGGATGTTGGTGGGTTTCGGGCTTTGGGTAGTGGTTGTGGTGGGTGTTCTACGTATTTTATGCCTTTGGCCAAACTGTGCAAAATTAAATATTGACTCATTGAGTTTACACAATTTCGTCATTTTGGAAAATTTAAGCGGCGTTCAGGTTCCTATGAATATAAAAGTATTAGCGTTCAGAATTTCAGTTGGTTTGATAGTTTGTAAGCAGTGAAGTGTAACTCTTCTGGCAGCAGACGTTAATGATGAAAATGAAAACCTCTGTGATCTGAAGTGGAGTGTTAGTCGGCAGAAAGAATTCACTAACATCTGATGCTGATGAGTGTAATTAGGGTGGGGGGGGTGATTTAGAGTGGTATTAGTGAGAATAGGATTATTAACCCTGCTGGGTTAGAAACCCAGAAAAAATAGAGAGGAGGGGCTTAAATGTAGTGGTCCCCCAGGTTATGCCTAGGATGCCAGCCGTAACTGGCAGGTAAAGTAGGTTATGAATTCATGCTGGTATACGACAGGCCTCCAGCTGGTTAGATAAACAACAGTGTTGATTGTTAGTCTAGTGTGCTATTAGGGACGTGGGAAATATGTTAGGATCATTGTTAAATTTAAGACTCCTTCACTAGTACAAGACACCCTTCAAGGGGTGTCTTGATACAAGCAGTTGAAAGTACCCTCCCCTTCCTTGGATCAAACCTGACTGCCTAACATTCCCCAGGCTGTGTATAACCCTTAGATTATGGGGAATTTTATTTATTTTACATGCGTGCACATTTAACCAAACTGTTAAGAGGGCGGGGGTCGGTACTCTCAGAGGAATCAAACCTGATTGATTTTTATCGACCTGGTCCTCTCAAGGATGAGGGGGGGGGGAAGAGTAGTGCAAATTGACTAACATTTTTTTCCTGTTAGGCGTCTATATTTATGAGATATTAGGAGTAGGTTTGGCTAGGTTGTAAAGTATGTTACGGATGGTAACTTGTTTAATTGTCGTAGAATTCTCCGGACAAAGACAGAACACTGGAGACAAGGTGATCATAATAGCCTGTATTAGAAGACTGCTGCACAAGTGTTCATCTTCACTGCAATGTTGTGCATGATTGTTTGTCACTGCGTAGTATATGCAACAATTAGCTTCTGACAATGCAAACAAGGTCATGAAATTTCAAAATTAGCGTACCTCAAACTACTAATAATGGCAGTATTGAGGCTATTCGCCTCATTACTACTATTGTTAGTAGGGTTGGGGTAGGTAGGTTTTTTTTTTTTTTTCCCCCCGAGCTCAAAGCTCCCGAATTGTGTGTTGTCCTGCTGACACATACAGCAGTTGAAAGTTATTTCCTTTTTCTGTTTCTATGGTGTTCTCTTAACACCTGTGTGTGTTCCTAGAACATTTCTATGATAAAGAAAGACAATTAATGATCTTAAAATGTAATAAATAAATTAAGTTTATCGAATCTTGTAGATTGAAGATATTCTCCATTTTGTGGGGAGCTGCTGTGTGGTGAAGGCCGTGTTATGGGCAGCTGCTGTGTGGTGAAGGCCGTGTCGTGGGCAGCTGCTGTGTGGTGAAGGCCGTGTCGTGGGCAGCTGCTGTGTGGTGAAGGCCGTGTTGTGGGCAGCTGCTGTGTGGTGAAGGCCGTGTTGTGGGCAGCTGCTGTGTGGTGAAGGCCGTGTCGTGGGCAGCTGCTGTGTGGTGAAGGCCGTGTTGTGGGCAGCTGCTGTGTGGTGAAGGCCGTGTTGTGGGCAGCTGCTGTGTGGTGAAGGCCGTGTTGTGGGCAGCTGCTGTGTGGTGAAGGCCGTGTTGTGGGCAGCTGCTGTGTGGTGAAGGCCGTGTTGTGGGCAGCTGCTGTGTGGTGAAGGCCGTGTTGTGGGCAGCTGCTGTGTGGTGAAGGCCGTGTTGTGGGCAGCTGCTGTGTGGTGAAGGCCGTGTTGTGGGCAGCTGCTGTGTGGTGAAGGTCGTGTTGTGGGCAGCTGCTGTGTGGTGAAGGCCGTGTCGTGGGCAGCTGCTGTGTGGTGAAGGTCGTGTTGTGGGCAGCTACTGTGTGGTGAAGGCCGTGTCGTGGGCAGCTGCTGTGTGGTGAAGGTCGTGTTGTGGGCAGCTACTGTGTGGTGAAGGCCGTGTCGTGGGCAGCTGCTGTGTGGTGAAGGCCGTGTCGTGGGCAGCTGCTGTGTGGTGAAGGCCGTGTCGTGGGCAGCTGCAAGTCTTCAGAGATGTCATCACCAGCAGCAACACCAAAACAATGTCTGCAAAGATAAAAGTATGGACATTACTAGAATATTCATGAACTGCGGTAAGCAATAGTTTGAAAGTCTTAATATGTATTGAGAATGCTTCAACATTTTGTAGGAAGAAAAATTGCTAAAATATTTACAAAGCTGATCTATCAAAAATTACCATGAAAGTCTAGTAATCAATTTTTTTTTTTACCACAGGTTGATGGTACTGAAGGAGCTGGAGGTGTTGATGTTGTGGTGGATGGCAGAGGAGTGACTAGTGGCGCCACTATTCTTAACCTCCATGACTAAATGGCGCCATTGACCTGGGGAGGGGGGTGATGACGTCAGTGGTTGTTTGTGGGGAGGGGGAAGGTCGTAAGGGAAAGGGTCGGGGGTTGGTTGCTGGTGGAGGGGTTTGGGGGGTGAGTAGTTAGTTGTTACTGGTGGGAGGGTGATGGGGAGGGGGTAGGGAGATGGTTGTTACTTAGTAATTACTAAAGTACTAACAGTCTTGTTACTGTGTGTTAACGTGGCTTGAACCTTGATATTTGAAACGCACTGGACACTAGCCTAAAAACACTCGTTTGCCACATATTCGTAATTCTAATGAACGATGTCCATGGACTCGTGTTGAAAACCGTCTCCTTGATGTTGGGTTTACGAATTTGACTTCTCTTGTGGATTTAGTGCTTAGTTTTGAATCTTAATATGACTCGCGATATCCAGGTTCACTGACTTATCAGTGACAATATAAAGACAAATATGCATTGAAGACCCCTCAAATATGCATTGCTTTATGATCTATGCTTTCAAAGCCTGAATGAGTATAATCCTGTATTCTTGATTGCTAGCTCGGTAAAACACTTGACGTCTCTTTTTCGACTGTCTTGTTAACCTGAGTTCCTTGTGTTGTTCTCGTGTCAAGACGAAAATCTGCAATAACTTTCAGTGCATTGTACCAAGGTCTGCTTGGCTACCATATTTTCCTTAATTCTTTCTCTGGTTGGTAAGTTTAGGCACAGCTACACATAATTCTACTTATCATACATAGTGTAAATTAATTAGAATAACCTCCCCCCTCCAAAAAAAAAAAAAAAAAAAAAAAAAAAAAAAAAAAAACTTCCATTGATTAGTCTGAGATACTGTCACAGATCTCACCAGTAAAAAAGGCACAGTTTTTCGGTTCTGCGGGTAATGACAGCCCAGTCTCTTGGGAACTCGTCTGGTCCTCTTTTTCCATTGCAAGATTATTGTCAGTTGTCTGATTGTGCATGATATGATGAATATTAAATCAACATGTGTGAGGGTGTTCAGCACCGACCTCTCTACTCTACACTTTTTTCTACTCTTAATTTTCTTCTTATATACATGTATTCAAGCCTGAAGATGGACGCTTAGCTGTTGCTCTAATATATATATATATATATATAGATATATATATATATATATATATATATATATATATATATATATATATATAATATGCGGGATTACCAAAACTTGTCCAGGGGGTTGAGGAAGGGTTGTTGAGGTGGTTCGGACATGTAGAGAGAATGGAGCGAAACAGAGTGACTTCAAGTGTATCAGTCTGTAGTGGAAGGAAGGCGGGGTAGGGGTCGGCCTAGGAAAGGTTGGAGGGAGGGGGTAAAGGAGGTTTTGTGTGCGAGGGGCTTGGACTTCCAGCAGGCATACGTGAGCGTGTTTGATAGAAGTGAATGGAGACAAATGGTTTTTAATACTTGACGTGCTGTTGGAGTGTGAGCAAAGTAACATTTATGAAGGGGTTCAGGGAAACCGGCAGTGAATGATGGTGAAAGTTTTTCTTTTTCGGGCCACCCTGCCTTGGTGGGAATCGGCCAGTGTGATGATAAAAATATATATATATATATATATATATATATATATATATATATATATATATATATATATATATATATATATATTATTAACACACTGGCCGATTCCCACCAAGGCAGGGTGGCCCGAAAAAGAAAAACTTTCACCATCATTCACTCCATCACTGTCTTGCCAGAAGGGTGCTTTACACTACAGTTTTTAAACTGCAACATTAACACCCCTCCTTCAGAGTGCAGGCACTGTACTTCCCATCTCCAGGACTCAAGTCCGGCCTGCCGGTTTCCCTGAACCCCTTCATAAATGTTACTTTGCTCACACTCCAACAGCACGTCAAGTATTAAAAACCATTTGTCTCCATTCACTCCTATCAAACACGCTCACGCATGCCTGCTGAAAGTCCAAGCCCCTCGCACACATAACCTCCTTTACCCCCTCCCTCCAACCTTTCCTAGGCCAACCCCTACCCCGCCTTCCTTCTACTACAGACTGATACACTCTTGAAGTCATTTTGTTTCGCTCCATTCTCTCTACATGTCCGAACCACCTCAACAACCCTTCCTCAGCCCCCTGGACAACAGTTTTGGTAATCCCGCACCTCCTCCTAACTTCCAAACTATGAATTCTCTGCATTATATTCACACCACACATTGCCCTCAGACATGACATCTCCACTGCCTCCAGCCTTCTCCTCGCTGCAACATTCATCACCCATGCTTCACACCCATATAAGAGCGTCGGTAAAACTATACTCTCATACATTCCCCTCTTTGCCTCCAAGACAAAGTTCTTTGTCTCCACAGACTCCTAAGTGCACCACTCACCCTTTTCCCCTCATCAATTCTGTGATTCACCTCATCTTTCATAGATCTTATCTTATCCATCCGCTGACACGTCCACTCCCAAATATCTGAATACATTCACCTCCTCCATACTCTCTCCCTCCAATCTGATATCCAATCTTTCATCACCTAATATTTTTATCCTCATAACCTTACTCTTTCCTGTATTCTTTTAATTTTCTTCTTTTACATACCCTACCAAATTCATCCACCAATCTCTGCAACTTCTCTTCAGAATCTCCCAAGAGCACAGTGTCATCAGCAAAGAGCAACTGTGACAACTCCCACTTTGTGTGATTCTTTATCTTTTAACTCCACACCTCTTGCCAAGACCCTCGCATTTACTTCTCTTACAACCCCATCTATAAATATATTAAACAACCACGGTGACATCACACATCCTTGTCTAAGGCCTACTTTTACTGGGAAATAATCTCCCTCTTTCCTACATACTCTAACTTGAACCTCACTATCCTCGTAAAAACTCTTCACTGCTTTCAGTAACCTACCTCCTACACCATACACCTGCAACATCTGCCACATTGCTCCCCTATCCACCCTGTCATACGCCTTTTCCAAATTCATAAATGCCACAAAGACCTCTTTAGCCTTATCTAAATACTGTTCACTTATATGTTTCACTGTAAACACCTGGTCCACACACCCCCTACCTTTCCTAAAGCCTCCTTGTTCATCTGCTATCCTATTCTCCGTCTTACTCTTAATTCTTTCAATAATAACTCTACCATACACTTTACCAGGTATACTCAACAGACTTATCCCCCTCTAATTTTTGCACTCTCTTTTGTCCCCTTTGCCTTTATACAAAGGAACTATACATGCTCTCTGCCAATCCCTAGGTACCTTACCCTCTTCCATACATTTATTAAATAATATATATATATATATATATATATATATATATATATATATATATATAGTATAAAAAAATTTGAGTGGTAGAAGTAGAAAGTATAATATGGCTTTGGTAATATTTAGGACTTTTAGTATACTATTATTCAGATTTAATTAAATATATTATTTTTACTAGACAAATATTTTGAAGCATTTTGTTAAATCTTTTATTTATTTGTTGACTCGACCTGCGGCAAATGGTAAAAATCTTTATTCTGTTAAGATTTCGCTCAGATTACTAGTATATCATGACTTGATGAACCTCCACACACTGAGCGAAACGTTGTTCAGCTCGCTGGTTACCTCCTCTCGCTATTTCCAGACCGAAAAGTATGTTAGATTGATTACTTTAGAACGGTCTCTCACAGGCCAGGCCTAAAAAAAAAAAAATGGGTGATCCAGCCATGGGGTGAAAACAAACACACACACACACACACACGAGAAAAAAACGAACGTGGATTTAGTTCGTTTATGCTTGATAGTTATATTTGTCGTCTCGCTCTGATGCGGAGTTAGACCAACCGCGACAAAACCGCTGCATTTACACTCTGACTCCCAGCAATGTCTGCATATAAATAAGCGTTTTACGGTAACGATTTGATTAATGAGGTTTTATTCCCTCGGGTGATAAAAGGAAAGAAGGTTTTAAAGTGATGAATTTGCGCTAAGCACTGTACCTGCCGTCGACCTGAAGTCTACCTGTTGTCTCCCTGCCATCGTCCACCTGTCATCCTGATATTGTCCATCGGTTGTTTCCTTGTCGTCCACCTGCTTCGCCTCAAATCTCGAAAACTAGAAAGATGTTCAGTTAGAAAAACAGTGAAAGGAACAGATAGATTTATTGTAAATATAATGAAACAATCAGACTGAAGACCTTGGTGGAGGCCATAGTTAGTGGTCCTAATTGCCAATTTTAGTGGTCGTAGTGGCCATAGTCAGAGGCCATAGTGACCAAAGTTAGTGGTCATAGCTAGGGGCCATTCACCTGGGGCTGAATTATAATCAGATTGGGTCAAGGGAAGGTGAGTGCAACTCGTTAGCCAAAGAAACCTTGACAGCCCCAGGGTGACTATGAAGGTGAAGGTCACCTTGACAGCCCCAGGGTGACCATGAAGGTGAAGGTCACCTTGACAGCCCCAGGGTGACTATGAAGGTGAAGGTCACCTTGACAGCCCCAGGGTGACTATGAAGGTGAAGGTCACCTTGACAGCCCCAGGGTGACTATGAAGGTGAAGGTCACCTTGACAGCCCCAGGGTGACTATGAAGGTGAAGGTCACCTTGACAGCCCCAGGGTGACTATGAAGGTGAAGGTCACCTTGACAACCCCAGGGTGACTATGAAGGTGAAGGTTACCTTGACAGCCCCAGGGTGACTATGAAGGTGAAGGTCACCTTGACAGCCCCAGGGTGACTATGAAGGTGAAGGTCACCTTGACAGCCCCAGGGTGACTATGAAGGTGAAGGTCACCTTGACAGCCCCAGGGTGACTGAAGGTGAAGGTCACCTTGACAACCCCAGGGTGACTATGAAGGTGAAGGTCACCTTGACAGCCCCAGGGTGACTATGAAGGTGAAGGTCACCTTGACAGCCCCAGGGTGACCATGAAGGTGAAGGTCACCTTGACAGCCCCAGGGTGACTATGAAGGTGAAGGTCACCTTGACAGCCCCAGGGTGACTATGAAGGTGAAGGTCACCTTGACAACCCCAGGGTGACTATGAAGGTGAAGGTTACCTTGACAGCCCCAGGGTGACTATGAAGGTGAAGGTCACCTTGACAACCCCAGGGTGACTATCAAGGTGAAGGTTACCTTGACAGCCCCAGGGTGACCCTTCTGAAGGTGAAGGTTAGAAGACGTAGGTGACAGAACAAGCATTTACTGAGGCGACGTTTCGCAATGTGCACACACACACACACATGTACACATAGTACACAAACAGTGAGTATACACTGTTACAGTGTACTGACAGTGAGTATACACTGTTAGTGTACTGACAGTGAGTATACACTGTTAGTGTACTGACAGTGAGTATACACTGTTACAGTGTACTGACAGTGAGTATACACTGTTACAGTGTACTGACAGTGGTGAGTATACGCTGTTACAGTGTACTGGCAGTGGTGAGTATACACTGTTACAGTGTACTGACAGTGAGTACGCTGACTGGCAGTGGTGAGTATACGCTGTTACAGTGTACTGGCAGTGGTGAGTATACGCTGTTACAGTGTACTGGCAGTGGTGAGTATACGCTGTTACAGTGTACTGACAGTGGTGAGTATACGCTGTTACAGTGTACTGGCAGTGGTGAGTATACGCTGTTACAGTGTACTGACAGTGGTGAGTATACGCTGTTACAGTGTACTGGCAGTGGTGAGTATACACTGTTACAGTGTACTGACAGTGGTGAGTATACGCTGTTACAGTGTACTGGCAGTGGTGAGTATACACTGTTACAGTGTACTGACAGTGGTGAGTATACACTGTTACAGTGTACTGACAGTGGTGAGTATACACTGTTACAGTGTACTGACAGTGGTGAGTATACACTGTTACAGTGTACTGACAGTGGTGAGTATACACTGTTACAGTGTACTGACAGTGGTGAGTATACACTGTTACAGTGTACTGACAGTGGTGAGTATACGCTGTTAGTGTACTGACAGTGGTGAGTATACACTGTTACAGTGTACTGACAGTGGTGAGTATACACAAACTATGCGAGTTACGTCATTTTATTTATAACGACGTTTCGCCCACCAGAGGGGAAAAATATGTTGTCAGAATCACTGGCCCGCGAGTTTCAAGACCCGCCTGTCGCGGATTCGAGTCCCCACACCAGCATACATAAGGGGGATTACCAATAGACCCCTGGTCCTCTTCAAGAGGGAGCTGGACAGATGCCAAAAGTCAGTACCTGGCTAGCCAGGCTGTGGTTCCTACGTCGGTCTACGTGCGGCCAGTAGTAACAGCCTGGTTGATCAGGCCCTGATCCACCGCGACACCTGGTCACGAACCGGGCTGCGGGGAACGTTGACCCCAGCCGAAACCCCCTCCAGGTATACCCACCATCCCTTTTCCGTGTCATTCGTTCGTAATCGTGTTATGACGATTTCGTAAGTCGGTAATATTGTGTGCATGTGTAGCCTAATTATCGTTTTAATCAGGATGGAGGGAGGGGGGGAGAGGCGCTAAACCCGCAGGGGTCATGGAACTTTCCCTGGTATGAGACTGAAGGTAACGCTGACGGGAACAAGGTGACGCCTAACAGTATCCGGGGAGGGGGGGTTCACACTGACAGCATCCTGGAGGGGGGTGTCACACTGACAGCATCCTGGAGGGGGGTGTCACACTGACAGCATCCTGGAGGGGGAGGTGTCACACAGACAGCATCCTGGAGGGGGAGGTGTCACACTGACAGCATCCTGGAGGGGGCGGTGTCACACTGACAGCCTCCGGGAGGGGGAGGTGTCACACTGACAGCATCCTGGAGGGGGAGGTGTCACACTGACAGCATCCTGGAGGGGGAGGTGTCACACTGACAGCATCCTGGAGGGGGCGGGTGTCACACTGACAGCATCCTGGAGGGGGGTGGGTGTCACACTGACAGCATCCTGGAGGGGGAGGTGTCACACTGACAGCATCCTGGAGGGGGAGGTGTCACACTGACAGCATCCTGGAGGGGGGTGTCACACTGACAGCATCCTGGAGGGGGAGGTGTCACACTGACAGCATCCTGGAGGGGGAGGTGTCACACTGACAGCATCCTGGAGGGGGGTGTCACACTGACAGCATCCTGGAGGGGGAGGTGTCACACTGACAGCATCCTGGAGGGGGAGGTGTCACACTGACAGCATCCTGGAGGGGGAGGTGTCACACTGACAGCATCCTGGAGGGGGGGGTGTCACACTGACAGCATCCTTGTCACACTGACAGCTGGAGGGGGGGGTTGTCACACTGACAGCATCCTGGGGGGGACCTCTAACAGCATCCTGTCAGTGTGACAAAAGTCATTCCGAACCTAACGAAAAAATATATCTTTAAACATAAGCGAAAATTTTAGAAAGAACTTAATTTTAAATGAGTTCACACACACACACACACACACACACACACACACATATATATATACACATATTATATTGTGGAAAATCAATATTTCACAATTACACAGCCAGTTGAAGAACAGATAATATCAACGACACTGTTTGGTGTTTTTATCATTTCGTAAAAATCGTGAATCCCGTTACTGGTTAGTTACTGAGTCTGGTAGCTCGGTTAACTGGTCGTCTGGTTAACTTGTTGCCTGGTTAATCGGTGAACTGCTCACCTGGTGAACTGCTTAACTGGTTACTTGGTTAACTGGTCACCTAATTAACTGGACACATGGTGAATTGGTCACTTGGTTTGATGGTTAACTGGTTAATTTAACTAGTCATCTGTAACTCGCCATCTGGTTAATTGGACACTTGGTTAACGGATCACCTTGTTCACAGATCACCTGGTTAACTGATAATCCGGTCAACTGGTTAGCTAATCATTTGGCAAATTAATTAGCCAGTTAAATGGACACCCTGTTGTAGGTGCTTCGATACTCGCTTAAGCGGACCGACATATTTCTTCCAATTTCCCCTATACATTTCTTAGGACAGTGTCAGTACGGAGTGGTGTTGACTCCTGCTGTGGAAATTAGAGGGTTGTGTGGGACTTCGTAGTGGCTATCAAAACTTTCGGGTCCAGTCCCTGGACCCATTGTGTACCTCTGTAATCTTTTGACTGACGTCCACAGGATGGGTGTGGGGTGCCGTCCACAGGACGGGTGTGGGGGTGCCGTCCACAGGACGGGTGTGGGGGTGCCGTCCACAGGACGGGTGTGGGGGTGCCGTCCACAGGACGGGTGTGGGGGTGTATAATAAAGATGTTAAATTGCAACTGCTTCGTATTAGTGACTGTCACTGACCGAGCCGCAGGGGCGTTGACCCCCGAAACCGACCTCCAGGTTTACTCCAGGTATATTTGTTCTGGTTATTTCTGTATTGTTCCAGTCACGGTACTGTGACATTTTGTCCTTTATTGATGTTGCTTCTAGAGGGCACCTATCAGGTATTCCTGGCAACATAACCACACGGGAGCACCATCACATTTGCCATTTTCCGCTTATCTGTCACTATGCAAATTTGTAGTATTCTCTTAAAAAGACTAGCCAGTGGTTTGCTAAGTTCCTCCTTTCATTCCCTTATAGCCCTCGAGAACACTTCAAGGCCCAGTTATCTGTCTGAGACCGTATCACTGCTGACTTTGATCGTGCATAACTTTTCACCCTGGCCTATAAAATTAATGATTACAGGAATTTCGCTAGCATCTCCCTGCTTAAAAACTGATAGGAAATAAGTGTTAAAGATTGTACACATTTCTATGTCACTGACAGTAAGCTGACCTGAGCAACTTTTAAGTGAGCCTATCTTCTTAATCTTACTCCTGTATTCTTCAAAGACACCTTTTGGGTGGGACTATGAATCCCTTGCGACTTTAATTTAAAATTCTCTTTCGGATTTTCTTGTTCCTCTTTCGAATTCTCTATTCAACAGACAGAAGACAGAGGTATGAGTGTGCTTGGGAAACAAATAGGGATGAAAGCAACAAAAATTTAACATGATACCTCAGGGAAATGCTCGAAAATTAAAATTGCTCATCATATAATTGCGAATAAAAATCGTAGGACTTTATAAACAAAACTATTAGAGAGAAAAAAACGAGCTAATGACTCCCATAAGAGCTACTATACTAATAGAAGTGCTAGAAATAAAGTAGATGAAGTAAGATTAATTGTATTTGCAGGGACAATGGATATTAATGTAATAAGAGGCCTGGTTCACCTGGAAGATTGAGAAATGCCTTCTGAATGCCACATACAAGACTATAAATTACTGATGAATGAGACACTTATGCAGCACTTGGGGATCTTTTACTCTGGAAACGTTTCGCTAACCAGTGACGTCATCAGTCCAGTACAGAGAAGAATGGTTGAAGATCAAAATGAGTTTAAGGTGAAAGGTTTCCACAATAAATATACCCGAGTGCTGCACAAGTGTGTCCAGTTCCTCAATCTATCCGTTCCCCAAACCATTTATCTATAAATTCCACGCCGAAAGGGCCAACGGGAAGGATGGTGGAGTGGCGATGTAAGTCAGGGCCATTTGCAATTCTTGCATATGTAGTTTGCAGGTCTTGGTTAACGACAGGAGTGTGGATGCTGATTGGGTGTTAGAACTGTCGAGGAGTGGATGACAGCTGCCGGGTTAGTCATCCATCCAACCTGCTCTACGCAAAGGATGCGGAGGACTAGAGGACAGGTGGGAGGCTCTATCTGTGTGTCTGGTGTTCACCCACACATACAGTAATTACCATGACGGAACTGACTTGTTATTGTTTACCATGTTGCGCAGATAATAACACTGCTATAACTTTTTATCGTTATAATTTGGCCAGGTTTTGTATATATATAAATTCCAATTGGTAATTGGAAAAAAATCTGTTCGTTAATAAATAGCACTTTTGCAAAAAAAAAAATCTATATAGAATAGCATTATAAGAGAATTTACCGCATAATACCGTGGCTGGAAGAATACATAAAAAACCTGCACGTAGGACAATGGAACTTATGCTGTGTCGGTCCGAGCTGTATAGCCCTTGTGGCTTAGCGCTTCTTTTTGATTATTATAATAATGTGTCTGTCCGACTTGGACCGTTAACTAGTCCAAGTCGGACCGAAACGGCGTAATAAGTTAAATTCACCTACGTGCAGGTGTGTAGAGTTTACTGCAGTTAGTAACTCATTGTGTTTCTAACAAGTTTCTTTCCTTTGTTTCACCAATGGTTAATAGTTATAAGGAATTACCTTGTGACAAACTGGAAATGAGAACAAGCATCTGGTAGGACAGGGTTCGATACGGTGTAAGCAGTCAGTGGCCCTATAAACCCACAACAAGGAAACTCTGGAATGATGTATGCTGCGTGTTATACTCTGCTAGTTTGACAGGTTACACCTGCCAACGTTGGGGTTTGTAGCGTGGTTCCTGGAAGTATTAATTACTCAGGCTTTCTTGAACTGACTGACAGAGATCTACTGCTCTGAGGTCTTATAAATGACGGTGAATTCATCTTGTGGAGGCCGTGCCATAGTCTGCTTGCCTCTATTTGAATCCAGGATAGTGTAGCAGAGGCTATTTCTCATGTCTCGGTTCCTTCTAGCAGTACTCCCAGATTGAAAAAAGTGAGTTAAGAAATTTATCATGCTACACAAAATAAAATATTGAATAGATGGTTACAAACAGATCTGTTTGTGAATTAGACACACGTGTAATACTTGGTTATCTTTAATGAGTTTGGGGTAATCAGTCCCTCAGCCTTGAGCCGATGTGGTCAGTCCATCAATCTTTTCAAGATGTTCTTCACCACTGAACTTATACTAGCTGTAGACTGATATGAGTGGAAGAGCACTGCAGGAGGCCTACTGGCTCATGCTAGGTAGGTCCTTCTCGATCCTAACCTTAAGAGCATAATGGAAGAGTTCTAGTCATAATAGCAGTGTGAATGAAATAGTCATACACTCTGAGTGATGAAATTAAGACACATGTGCAACATCTGGGTATCTTTATTGTAGACGTTTCGCCATCCAGTGGCTTTATCAATACAAATTCCAGGACATAACTTGAAGACAGTAGAACTATGTACAGAAGATGAGGTAATCAGTCCCTCAACCTAGGAGTAGGTGCGAAGAGCACCATAGTCGTGGAGATTCTGAAGCAGAAGAAAGGAGCCTGGCGCTTATATAGTAACGTCAGGTGTAGCAGACGAGGGCATATTCACTGGTAGGCGGGATTCCCCAGTGGAAGTAGGTCCTTCCCAAAGAGATGGGTTAGTTGTAGTAGTAGTTGTCGTAGTCGTGAAGGTTATGTACATGTCCTCAGAATTAAGATTCCATGATGTTGCAGTGTCTGACAAGTTGTGTAAGAATGGTATATAATACCGACAAGGTGAAATTAAGACACATGTGCAACATGTTGAGGGACTGATTACCTCATCTTCTGTACATAGTTCTACTGTCTTCAAGTTATGTCCTAGAATTTGTATTGATAAAGCCACTGGATGGCGAAACGTCTACAATAAAGATACCCAGATGTTGCACATGTGTCTTAATTTCATCTTGTCGGTATTATATATACCATTCTTACACAACTCTGAGTGATAGCTGTATCACGTCAGTGGATAAATTTTAGTTTAACAATAATCAATAGAAAATGACAGCTCATTCTCTCTATAATTTGTGTTATATATCTAGTTGACAGCTGGAGCAGTTCCCTCCACTGTGCTTGCTGAGTACACGAGGTCTCTCATGACACTGGAGGACAACCTGAGTACATGGCAGCTATGATGACACTGGAGGACAACCTGAGTACATGGAGTCTTACTATCACGTCACTAGAAGGTAATCTCACCTCTGCCCAGCAGGTGATACAATCATCAGACACATGCATCGTCATTTGACTATCATAAGATTGGTACACGTCACGCATTCACTTGAGATTAGGTGTTATGAGTTAATGATGAAAGATGGGTGATGATAATGTTTGAGAGGAGAAGCAAAAGTAATCTTCACGGCTTGTACTCGCCTATTTGTGGTTGCAGGGGTCAATTCATAGCTCCTGACCGCTATGTGCCCGCCTGGTTTGTTAGTAGGTTAGGCGGTGGTGGTAATAATGGTAGTGCTTGTGGTGATGGTATATATATAATTATATAGTATACCATCACCATGGTATAATATATATATATATATATATATATATATATATATATAATTATATATAATATATATATATATAATTATATATATGTCGTGCCGAATAGGCAGAACTTGCGATCTTGGCTTAAATAGCAACGCTCATCTTGCCATATAGGACAAGTGAAAATTTGTGTATGCAATAATTTCGCCAAAATCATTCTGAACCTAACGAAAAAAATATATTTCACTGTGTTTGTTTAGTACTAAATTATTGTAAACGTATTTAAAATATATTTAGTTGGGTTAGGCTAAAATAAATTGCTCCTGTTATAATAAGGTTAGGTAAGTTTTCTAAGATTCTTTTGGTGCAAAATTAAAATTTTTTACATTAACATTAATGAAAAAAATATATCTCTAAACGTATAAGAGAAAATTTCAGAAAGGACTTAATTTTAAATGAGTTCTTGCTAATTGACCAGTGTTACATATTCGACACGACATATATATATATATATATATATATATATATATATATATATATATATATATATATATATATATATATATATATATATATATATATATATATATATATATTATATTATATATTATATTTTTTTTCAACAAGTCGGCCGTCTCCCACCGAGGCAGGGTGACCCAAAAAAGAAAGAAAATCCCCAAAAAGAAAATACTTTCATCATTCAACACTTTCACCACACTCACACATTATCACTGCTTTTGCAGAGGTGCTCAGAATACAACAGCTTAGAAGCATATACGTATAAAGATACACAACATATCCCTCCAAACTGCCAATATCCCAAACCCCTCCTTTAAAGTGCAGGCATTGTACTTCCCATTTCCAGGACTCAAGTCCGACTATATGAACATAACCGGTTTCCCTGAATCCCTACACTAAATATTACCCTGCTCACACTCCAACAGATCGTCAGGTCCCAAGTATCATTCGCCTCCATTCACTCCTATCTAACACGCTCATGCACGCTTGCTGGAAGTCCAAGCCCATCGCCCACAAAACCTCCTTTACCCCCTCTTTCCAACCCTTCGAGGACGACCCCTACCCCTCCTTCCTTCCCCTATAGATTTATATGCTTTCCATGTCATTCTACTTTGATCCATTCTCTCTAAATGACCAAACCACCTCAACAACCCCTCTTCTGCCTTCTGACTAATGCTTTTATTAACTCCACACCTTCTCCTAATTTCCACACTCCGAATTTTCTGCATAATATTTACACCACACAATGCCCTTAGACAGGACATCTCCACTGCCTCCAACCGTCTCCTCGCTGCTGCATTTACCACCCAAGCTTCACACCCATATAAGAGTGTTGGTACTACTATACTTTCATACATTCCCTTCTTTGCCTCCATAGATAACGTTTTTTGACTCCACATATACCTCAACGCACCACTCACCTTTTTTCTCTCATCAATTCTATGATTAACCTCATCCTTCATAAATCCATCCGCCGACACGTCAACTCCCAAGTATCTGAAAACATTCACTTCTTCCATACTCCTCCTCCCCAATTTGATATCCAATTTTTCTTTATCTAAATCATTTGATACCCTCATCACCTTACTCTTTTCTATGTTCACTTTCAACTTTCTACCTTTACACACATTCTCAAACTCATCCACTAACCTTTGCAATTTTTCTTTAGAATCTCCCATAAGCACAGTATCATCAGCAAAAAGTAACTGTGTCAATTCCCATTTTGAATTTGATTCCCCATAATTTAATCCCACCCCTCTCCCAAACACCCTAGCATTTACTTCTTTTTCAACCCCATCTATAAATATATTAAGCAACCATGGTGACATTACACATCCCTGTCTAAGACCTACTTTTACCGGGAAGTGTGTGTATATATATATATATATATATATATATATATATATATATATATATATATATATATATATATATATATATTACACATACAAACGCTAATCTCAGGCCGACGGACACTCGAACCTACGAACCTTGGAATAAGGTACGCAGTGCTTTACCACCGTAACATTACCTTGGCGCCCACATAACGCTGGACGTTTTGGTCCAAGGCAGCCAGCTGTCAGGCTAGTGGCTTTCAGCATTTCACCTCATCCCTGCATGCGTCGACCGACGAGAAAACGTCCTTTTTAGTGCGTGTGAATCATCAAAGAAAATTTTATGATGGGGCAAACTTTAAGAAATATCACACACCGTAACGTTTGCCATAGCGAAGAGTTGCTGGCCAATATAAGGCAGCTGTTGTAATTAGGTCAAAGAAAGGGAACGCTGATCATATGTAGGATTCTGCCTAGGAGTGGGAAGTGCGTGGATATCTAAGGTGATTGGTGTAAATTACTAATTACACAAGTATTGCAGAGAACTTGAAATTACATTAATTGAAAACAGATCATTTCTATGGCAAACATGATAGGTAACAAAGGGATGGGGGTAGCATTAGCTAATTCAGTCAAAAGAGCCGTTGTTAAACTCTGTAAACTCAGCATTGTAATCCTTATAGAGAAAAAACTTTGAATTGAATTGAGTAAAATAAGTACAGGCAGGCCCCACTTTACAGCATTTTGCTAATACAGCGATTTTCAATTATACCCATTGTTTATTTATTCAGACTTCGTACAATTAATGTATTCACCACTCACTATTATCTAAGAACAAAAAATATCTTAAGGTAAGTAATGTGTGCACTGTGTATGCATTTTTTAGGTCTAGCTATATTGCTCACTTAATATATGATATTGTAAACATGTTATTAGGCTTCTAAACTCATTTGAAAGTGAAAAAAAGGCTATAATTCACTTTACAGCAGTAGCCTGGAACCTAACTAGCTGTATCAGCGGGGCCCTCCTGCAAAAGGAAGGAAAGAACTAAATATTGAAGCAGTAGACAACTAATCCTAATTTCTGCGCGTCAGGTTTGTGACTTGGGACTCGCGGTAAATTTCTTAACTTCAGGGATCCATTTAGGAACGAGGTGGCAGAGAGAGAAAAAGAAAGAAAACGCTCAGATCAACATTCTTCACTCATTTCACGAAAACTGGCTGCGGTAGAAGCTGATTCGAGGCATGGAGTTAGTAAATTTATTTAGCCACAGGTACACACGTACGTTCAGTCATCACACGTAGTGTAAATTACTTGGATAACTCCGAAAAAGTCAGACGGTGACTTGTTTCAAACATAGATTTTCGCACCATTCCTAAAATGTTAGTAAAAAGAATTCATTGCAAAATCCCTGGAAAAAGACAGCTCGGTGTCTTGTGAGGTCCAACCTGGCTGTCACCTCCACATTGTTGCACTCGTCCAGGGAAGAAGGAAGCTGCAGCAGAACAAATTTACTCTGGCAACAAGATCGACGAAGTGACTGGTGGAGGTGATCCCAGTCAGGTGATCCCAGTCAGGTTATCTCAGTCAGGTGATCCCTGCTCTCTCTCTATCTCTATCTCTATTAAGGCTAATTCTCATCCGTTTTTCTATACCTAGTTCTAATCATTCCTCATAATGGAGGAACACGGAACTCCTTGTATTAACCTCTTTCTCAAGTGGGCAGGTAGGGTTGGGACACCATTACATCCCCTCTCCTCTCCCCCCCCCCAAAAAAAAAAAGTAATCAAGTTGGAAGATGGTTCTACTTCACTGGATCACGAGCACTTCGTTAAGTTACTTCTCTTGAAGGGAGTAACATGTGTAAAAACCAAGTAAGGATCAAGCTTGCACAATAAGAACATTTACTGTCCCTGTTCACCTAGCAGTATGTAGGTACCTGGGTGTTAGTCGACTGTTCTGGGTTGCATCCTGGGGGATGGTAGTATACCTCAGATAGGGCTGGGCTTTGAGATGGGCAGAGGTAAGATAACAGCTCTTAGACTGTAAAACTGGTTTTTGTAAAAAAAAAAAAAAAAAGTGTGTACTTTAAGACCACCCTTAGGCTAAAAAAAATACTTCCTGACATTGCTGTGATTCATATTTTTTTTCTAATTTCCAACTGTTCCCCCGAGTACCTGTTTCCCGCCTCTCAAACAGCCTATCCCTATCTATCCTATCACTTCCTCTCAGTATTTTGTATGCAGTTAATTACCTTGTTTCAAATGATGCAATGATACCAGTGATGGGCTCGTGGTCCAAGGAAACAGAGCGACCCTCCCTTCCCTCAGATCGAAGCTGATTGTCTCTCATTCCCCAGTCACTATGTGAACCATACGGATTTAGCGCTTCTCCCATGGCTCTAACAATTACAAATAATTAATTACAGCCAGCTTTAGTATTGTTACCATCACTGTTACAGGAGAAAATAATTTAGATTCATCTGGAGAAATTTATTCCATTCAATTTATAAATCACAGGTGACTAAAGATATATATGCAATAAGATCACAGTAAACAGGTGATAGCACAATATACAAAACAACCACTGTGAAAAAAAAGTGAAATTTCAAGTGCTTTCATGATTTCTCACATTATAAAGGACCTGTGATAATGTGGGAAATCACGAAAACGCTCGGAATTTCTCTATTTTTTTCACACTGGTTATTTTGCTTATATAACCATATATATCATAATAATGCATGAACTCTCTGGGAGCTCCTTTTTCGTTGCATATTCCTGTTTCTTAACGAGTAGGCTGAAGTATTATAGTTTTGTGTGTCTGGCAACACTGTTGACCAATGTTGACGTTCCTCAGGCAATGTGTGTCTGTTCTGTTCTACACTCGACTATTGCTTCGTTTTTTCTTCTGTTACGGCGTACGTTGAGTATTCGTTATACCCGGGCGTAAGAAGAGGAGCAGACGGAGGAAGTAGCTATGTTAAATGAAGATGGAAGTGAGGAGAACGATGCTGAACTGGTCAAATAACACGTGGATGGTCGGGGCTGAACCACTCCAAGGTAATCTGGAGTTTAAGTTGATTTAAGTGCAAAGTTTACGTAGTTTTTGGGTGATTACATAGCATGGATGATTGTATTGGATGACATAGCATGGATGATTGTATTGGATGACATAGCATGGATGATTGTATTGGATGACATAGCATGGATGATTGTATTGGATGACAGCATGGATGATTGTATTGGATGACATAGCATGGATGATTGATTGTATTGGATGACATAGCATGGATGATTGTATTGGATGACTGGATTACATAGGATAACACACAAAAAAGTCAGACACATCCATTCCATCCTGCTGCTAAATATTTCATAATGAAATCAGTATAATAGTTTATTAATGATTCAAACATCCCTGAAGGCGAGAGTGCCTTGATGCTGACGTGGAGCTCTTGATCCAAAGAGAATTCGAGCCACTCTTCCCTTCCTCGAATCAAACCGAATAAATTTCCCCCACCCCCACCCCTCCTGTGGAAAATTACATTTACCTGGATGAATCTCATTACATACATACAAGTACATGGTAACAAAGATAATTATTATTTATCAAAGTTACAGAGACAAGTAGGAATTTTTAGGACACCTAGGTCGCAAAAATGTCCCCCTTCGATACCTACCATCTATCTCTTCACAAGTTGCTCTAGACCTATATTAATTGCAAATGAAATGTACATACACATCAGGAATTCTGGTAAAATTATAATTTTTGTGGACTGTATATTAAAATTAATAAATTATTGCATATACACATTTATGTAACAGAAGGAGAATTTATAATCATAACACTCACCAATTAGTCTGGAGATTACTGTGTATAATACTCAAAAACCTCCCTCTAACTAAATTTATGATGATAATACTGGCCAGAATTACAAACATAATTTAGATAGGTTATCTGAGGTTCCTGGAGCTGTCCTGTACATCGATTTAATGCTCAAATTATGCAGAAATGCACATCCAACAATTTCGGCTCCTAATTGAGAGGTATAAGCCCAATATAACGTTTTCTTGGCTCATTCAAAAAACATGGCGAGTCTCCCTGCTCGTCTGCGCAGGCGCCGAGTTTCCCAATTTTTATAATATAATTTTTATTAAATACAATATAGGCCATCAATTTACATATACTGTATTTCCGGAAAATACATACAGTATTTTCCACACCTCCCATTCCCCCAGATCTAATATGGTCCTTACGGGTTTAGCAGTTTCCCACGTATATGATAGTACGTTTTGAGTTACGTCTCACCACCCAGACTGTTCTTTATTATCTCGAGAATGAATAATTAAACCATTTAACATGGTCATTTGGTTTGAAGCCTCTCAACTACACAAGGGTTATTAATAACAACAACATATGGATGTAATGTTATATTCTGTAAAAACACAATTAAACTCTCACTGGGACTAAGTGTGTGTGTGTTTAAATTATTTTTATAGGCTTTCATTAACCTGTTTACCAATCAAAGATACTTCAATCCCTAAAAGAAGACTTTCCATGTTCATACTGTGAGATGCACACCTATTTTTGTGTACACTTTAAATGCTATGCTTCTTTATCGCTATTTTGGTTTAACTTCCGCTCACATATTTCCGTATATCGTTATCAGTTTTATAAAACTTAAATTAGTTTTTTTTTTTCATTTAACACATTTTATTGTATATTTTATTTTACTAAGAGTGGAAGAAATATTCACTAAGGTGTATATATATACTCCCATTATGTCACATT
Source organism: Cherax quadricarinatus (assembly GCF_038502225.1). Lineage (NCBI taxonomy): Eukaryota > Metazoa > Arthropoda > Malacostraca > Decapoda > Parastacidae > Cherax > Cherax quadricarinatus. The sequence goes on along the minus strand of NC_091340.1, from coordinate 4,090,792 downwards.
CAAGACGTTGTTTGAACGTTGGATTAGGTGTGGCTTGTAGTAATAGCCTGATTGACCAAGCCCTGATCCGCCGGGAGGTCTGGTCATGGGTCGGGCCTCGGGAGCGTTGACCCCTGGAACACCCTCCAGGTAGACTCCAGGTGTGATGGTCTTGTAAATGATTTCAGGATAACCCAATTAAGTCAGGTACTGACTTATTTTCATTGGAATCCATGAAGAAGTATTAGTAGCCCCCGGCGGGACACCCACCTACAGTTTCTGGCTAATGGTAGAGAACAATGCATTTTATTGTTACTGATGATGCCAATAAAAGATAAATCTTAGGATACATCTCACTTGAATTGCCTAATTACATGTACCGTCTCACATCCAGCCTCCCCCCCTGTGTGTGTGTGTGTGTGTGTGTGTGTGTGTGTGTGTGTGTGTGTGTGTGTGTGTGTGTGTGTGTGTGTGTGTGTGTGTGTGCGCGCGCGCGCGCGAGCGAGCGATTAGGCTACAGGGGATCACCGCCCTCTGTGGCCTAATCCCAGACCAAACCTCTTGATTTGTTGACCTGATCGACCAGGCTGTTGGCACCAGCCACACGCAGACCAGCATATACACCACAGCCCAGCGGATCAGAAAGCGACTTGAATTTGCCAATTTCTGCTCTTGTTGACATGCTCCAGTTCTCTAGTATCGCTTTCCTTGAAAGGGGCCGTTAATGTATAGCAATATTCCAAGTTGGAGAGAAGGGATCTGAAGAGTATTACATTAGCTTGGCGTATCTTGTTCTGAATGTTCTAGTTATCTAGCTTAACATTTTCCTTGCGGCTGTGATAATTGTTGTGATCATTGAAATTTCCACTTAATATTATCACTCTCAAGCTTCTCTCTTTTGAATGATTCAAGTTTGTGTTACCCTCCGATCCCGTCTTTATTCCCTCACTTTTTTCATATCGGAGTAACTGAAATTTGTTCTCGTTGAATATCATATTGTTGTCAGTATCCCACTGGAAGATTTGATTTATATCAAGTTGGAGGTTCTCCTGGGTCTTCACTGACACCACTCGCACAGATTTTGGTATAGTTTCCAAGGGATGATACAGTCCTATGATTTATTTTCTCATCTGTGTCGAATATAAGAACGAGTAAGAGAAGTTAGGCGAGTACTGTGCCCTGAAGGACAAAGCTTTCCACTTTATTATTATTCTTTGGGTTCTGTTCATTGAGAAGTTAAATATCCATCTGCCCATTTTTCAGTTATTCTTATTTACACGCATTTTGTGCTTATTTTTTGCACCGTGGTCTCCCTTGTGTAACGCTTCTGCAAAGTCTGTGTGCATTGCTGATACATTCTGTTGCCTTTCAGTGCCTCCAAGACCATGTCCTATCAAGTAATGGTTCAGCAGTTTAAAAAACCAGGAGAAACCTATTCTAAACCCATTTTTGCCGTGAATTGTACAGTTGCGATACCAGGTGATTGGGCAGCCTTATTCCTAAAAACCCTTACAGAGATCTTGATAATACGTAACGTTAACCCTATTTTTTATAGTATTTTATAATTGCTTTACAGTTGTCTCTAATGGTGTCATGCAATTCTTAAATATTGAGCTCCAAGAGTCTGGGGCAAAGTACATGAGCAGGCTGCCAATGGCTTCTTTGACTCGAAAAAAGTAGGGTTATGCCAGAAATTATGGAGGTGTCGGCAGCATTTTGAATCTCATTAATTAGAAACTCGTTTGTTGTCTATCTTTACCTAGCTAAAGTGTCGCTGAATGCAGTCTTATTGTGGCTACATTGTTTCACTCATTACATTGTTGTCGTCATTGTACGTACCATCCTCCTGGATGCTGTTTTTTCCCTGGATTTTGCGTATCAGAAAGTATTTTGAATTTCTTAAAATTTTATTTGGTTTTTGTCCCTCTTTCCTGGACTCTACGTGGAGGATTCTGTCTCAGCTCGGTAGTCTATAATTCTTTAACCACTGTCACTTTTTCGTTCTTCAAAGTAAGTTTGCAGTCTGAAAATGAAATGACATCTTTTTAGCTTTCATACTCCTTTTTCATTAATGGAACGTGTCTGGAGTATACTTTTCATGACTCTGAGCTCTCGAGATACGTGGCGTAAGTGTCCTATATTCGACACATGTTCCATACCAGATATTCATTATTTGTGAATACAAGGTCAAGGGTATTTTCTTGTACAGTTTGTTAGCTTAGTGTGAGTGTGCAAGACTGCTTTTCTGAAGTGACTCCTGGCATTTTCTCTGCTATACTTATGGGGTAGGGTTTGACTAAGTTTCAAGACAGTATACGATTTTAAATAGTTGGTCTTCGAATTGCTGGGAAGTTGCATCTGGTATTTGTATACTAACAAAATAAATGATATTTTTCTGCCAAAATTTCAATTACATCCGCTGTGGTGTAATTCAGTGCAGCTGAATAAATCTTTAACCCCCCCCCCCCCCATCCTTCCTTGTAGCCGGATTTTTGCTCATATCTTGGTAGATTGTTCCAGGTATCCATATTTCACTCAGAGTAATCTGTGACAGCTGCAAACACTGTATTTGGCTGTGAGGAATCCACGTATAAACAGTTTAAGACCTTATACTGATTTAAGACCTTGTTTGTAAACATAAATGATATTACTTTGATTCACGAAATCGTAATGACACGATTGCAAACAAACCATACCACGGGTGGGGTTTCAACCCGCGGTCAGAGTCTCAGTATTAGCCAGCTGGCCCAGTGGCTAACGCAACGGTCTGGAGTTTTGAGAGACACTGACCGCGGGTTCAAGTCCCACCCGTGGTATGGTTTACATTATTACGTTATTTGTTGCACCGAGGCCTTTTTTTTTTTTTACTCTTAATATTTGTGGAGCTGACGAGTAAGCCACTGGGTTTGTTTAAAATAGCTTCGAGTGTGAGAAGTGCTGCCACCGTTTGTGGGCAAGATTCCTGGGACTATTTGTATGCGTGGGTGCACGATGTGTGACTGAAGAAATACTTCCTAACATCCCTGTGGTTCATCTGAGTTTTCAGCTTCCAACTGTGACCTCTTGTTGCTGTGTCCCATCTCGGGCGCATCCTCTATCTGTCCACCTTGTCGATTCTCCTCAGTATTATATATGTTATCATATCCCCCCTGTCCTCCAGTGTCGTCAGGTCGATTTCCCTTAATTAACCTCTCCTCGTAGGACATTCTCCTTAGCTCCGGGACTAGTCTTGTTGCAAACCTCTGCACTGTATCTAATTTCCTAACGTGCTTTGCTAGGTGTGGGTTTCAAACTGGTGGTGCATACTCCAATATAGACCTAACGTATACGGTGTACAGTGTCCTGAACGATTCCTTATTGAGATATCGGAATGTTATTCTTAGGTTTGCTAGGCTCCCATATGCTGCAGCAGTTATTTGATTGATGTGCGCCTCAGATGTGCCCGGTGTTATACTCACCCCAAGATCCTTTTCCTTGAGTGAGGTTTGTAGTCTCTGGCCCCCCTAGACTGTACTCCGTCTGCGATCTTCTTTGCTCTTTCCCAATCTTCATGACTTTGCGCTTGGTGGGGTTGAATTCCAGGAGCCAATTTCTGGACCAGGCCTGCAGCCTGTCCAGATGAGTGTTAGCCGACTGGTGTGGGTAGCATCCTGGAATGTACCTGGAGGGGGTTTCGGGAGTCAACGCGTCCCCCCCAGTATGTGACCAGGCCTCATGGTGGATCAGGACCTGATCGCCCAGGCTGTCACTGATGGCCGCACCTAAAGCTACGTATGATCCACTGACCAGCCGGGGACAAAATTAACTTAATTTGCCGGAAACGCTTTGCATAGCCAGGGGCTTTCTATGTAGTATGTCACTGATGGACTACCTGAGAACTCAAATGTCACTAGGGAATCTAATAGGTATGGTAACCCTAGACTTTCAAAAGGCCTTCCATACTCTCAATCATAATATATTATGTAAGAAGCCACAAGCTATCCGCATAGATTCTGTCGACTGGTTTAAGTCCTACCTGAGCAACCGGAAACCAATTGTCAAGATCAACACGGAATCAGAACCCCTGCCGAGAGTATGTAGAGTTCCCCTATGTTATGTGAATGACATGCCTATCAATGTCAAGTATAAGCTTCTGTTGTGTCAGTGCTTTGTTAATATCAGGTAAAGGTCCACAAGATATAGTTTATGTACTGTCACTAGAACTAGTCCTGCAGCAAATGGTTAGACGATCGTTACACCTCAGGAAAACGGAAGCTGAAGATTAAAACACATGTGCAGCAGTTGGTTATCTTTATTGATGAAACGTTTCGCCTACACAGTAGGCTTCTTCAGTCAAATGCAAAGGGAGCAGTAATAATGAAATAATGATGTAATCAGTCCATCAACTTTGGAAAAAAGTATTTGAGGTGGTCAGTCCCTCAGCTTGGAGAAGAGTTCAGCTCCATGATCTGGAACGATATGAAACTGAAGCATGAGAACGGAGCTTTAAATGCTGTCGAAGGTGAGGTAGAAGATCTCGAAGACGTTGTAGGGGACGGGATCCACTAGTGGAAGTAAGAAGGCAGGTCCAGCTGCTGGCCTATCGTCATCCCCCACACTATAATCCAACAAGACTTTGCACAATGTAACTAGGACATACAGGAGCAACTTTAGCTCCAAAATCTCCCTATCACCAAAGTGCAAATTTATGTCCGTTCTAAGGTTTGTGACGTTATCCAAGCAACGTTGCCAAACTGACCTTCGACTACCGAGAGGTAGGTATAATATTTGTCAGGAAACAGGACAAGTGTTAACTAATGCGGATCTTAGTCATATGATGACCCACAGTTGGGGGTTTTGGTCATTTGACCGAGGACTTCCGCTGGCTTACCGATCCACCTCTTTGAAAACCATGGTTATGATTATAACCATTAAGTTGATAGTGACTACCGAGAGCTACCATCCTCGTTTTATATAGCATGACAGTGCTTACAGGTATGGGGATTGGTCCCAATGAGCCATCCAACTAATGCAGACATTGCTGGCAATTTGCCACTTTTCCTTAGATTTCTTAACGGAGGACTTTCGTGTTCGGATGATAATGGATTTTTCCCTGACTGTGCAGGTTGAAGATGTTCCTCAAGGCTGTGTTCTTAATACTACCCTCTTCTTGCTCACTATTAATGACCTCGTCTCTGTTCTCCCGATATTTAGTCATCTATGTTGACGATTTTACTATAGCCTGTATAGACACTGTTGCCTTGTAGCCTTGTGTTTCCCACTGGGCAACGTCTCATAAGTGAAAATTGTCTATCCCTAAAACAACACAGATTACATGCACAAAGTGCCTTGTTGTCCAATCTTATGTTTTTGTGCCTGCATGATCTTTGTACTCCTGATCGAAATAGATTTCTCGGTCTTCTGATCACTGTATGTCATAGAAGGTTCCAATGAACTTCCTAAAAGCCATATGCCATAGCTGCCTGAACCTCCTTAAAACCCTTGCCCATCTTTCTTGGGTGGCTGGTAGAAGGACCCTTCTTAAGTCTTCATTTCGCCCTCATCTAGATTGAGGCCCCTCAAGGGAGGTTCCTTGATGCTGGTGAGGGGTTCTTCATCTAGGGAATTGGAACGGTGCTCCAATTCCATGAATTAAGCCTGAATGCCGTACATCCTGCCCCCCCCCCTTTCCAGCACTGTATAATCACTATGGGTTTAGCGCTCCCCATGATGATAATATGTAGATTGAACTACGGTCAAAAACTGTATTCTTCAGCCTCCCCTGGTACTCTTTCTAAACTTGATCCTATTCATCATTCATTCTTCCCAAACTGAGATCCTGTATAGAGAGGCAAATGTCCCATCTTAGATTGCCAGAATGTCCATTGTTTCTTTTATTTTGCTCTCTCAATCTTCATGATCCTTCCACATATTGGACGGCTTGGTAGGACTTTGTATTTAATCATTGCTCCCATATGCCCCTTTCCTCTTCTTATTTGGTCTCTCTTGGCTTCCCTTAATTTAACTCCCATCTACAGTCACCCTGCAGCTTGCTTTTCTCTTCCTTGGAAAGTCCCGACGATTCATGTTTGCTCTTCCCCACTTCCATGCACAAAAGCTCACATGCCCGCCATAACTACACAGGCGTTCTTTCTTGATTACTTCCATTTTTCATTGTCATGCTATTTCTGTATACATCGATGGTGTTGGGAATAGAGCAGTTTAAAGAACAAAAAGGCACAATACCGTGAATGGAACAATGCACATATAACCCGCACAGGAGAGAGGAGCTTATGACTACGTTTCAGTCCGACTTGGACCATTTACAAAGTCTCACTAACACAAAAGAGATGGAACTAGTATATATAGGCCAACTGGCAGGGACGGGACAAGAGAGGTAGGAGGAGTTGTAGTGGTAGAAGTAATTCTGGTGGTAGTAGTAGTGGTAGTGTAAAGTAGGAAGTGGTTGGTGGGACAATAATAAAAAGGAGTGAATTATTATAATCATGGGGAAGTGCTAAGCCCGTAGGGTTATACAGCGCCTGTGGGGGGGGGGAGGTATTCAGGCTTAATTCAGGGAACTGGAGCACAGATCCAGTTCCCTAGATCAAGAGCCCCTCGCCTAGAGAGGAGGAGAAAATAGAATCAGGTTAAGTCACGTGTGTTATGAAGTTTGGAGCATTTGACATTGTATTGGGAAAGATCTCTACAGAGACAAAACCAGGACCAAGGATCATACATGGAAAGTTATGTATAAGGGAGGATTGAGCAAGACGGTGACTGTGAAAGAAGTAGAATAGACAGTTTTAGCAGATGACCAGTCGATAGGATGACTGTGATCTCTGACATGAAAGAAAAGATTATAGATGTCGGCAAACCTAACACTACTTTTCTGCTCCTTAAGTCCGTCAGAAAGGTAACAGCTAGTTTCTCCAGGTGCTGAAGAGGACAAGAGGAGAGCAAAATAGAGTAGATACTAGGAGCATCAATAGCGGAAGGGAAGGTACAAACTAGATTACTGCAAAGGGTGTTAGTCTGTCAAAAAATAAGTTTGATGCCTAGGGAATGGAGTGAGTTGTTGAGATCAGAAAGACTGAAAATATAGGGAAGGCAAAGAATGGGAGATTTCCAAGTAGTAGAGAGTGCGGGTTATTTGTGAATAGAGCAATTTTTCGTGACTTGGTGGTAGCATCCTCAGCCTACACATTGAGCGGTATGAAACTGATCCCCGGGATGGGTGAAACATTAGGCACGTTTCGTTACACCTGCTGCCTATTCATCTAGCAGTAAGTAGGTACCTAGGTGTTAGCCGACTGTTGTGGGTTATCCTAGGGGGAAAAAAAATCAACCAAAGTTACCTGAAATGTTCTTGCACAACCAGGGGCTTTCTATATAGTATGCCTTTAATGACTTCCCAGTTTTGGATTATTTGTTCTGCGATCTCACGTTGGACCACAAATTGTTTTCTTTCAAATGACACCACTATCGTGTACAGAAGCCTGCAATCTCCTGTCTATGTGCCTCACTTGCAGATACCTCATGGAAAAATGCCCAGTACCATCCAATGAGCGCTGTCATCTACGCTGCCCAACTACATTTACTCTAAACCCCCACTTTTGATACAGTCTGACTTTTTAACAGAAACTAATTTATTGCACCAACTTTGATCTTAGTTTACCTCAAACTCTCCTCTGCCTCTTATTATTATTATTGTGGGGAGTGCTAAACCAATAGGGATTATCCAGTGCCTATGCAGGGGGGGGGGAGGCATTCAGGCTTAATACAGGGAAATGGAACACAGATCCAGAGCCCCTCACCAGCATTAAGGAACCTCCTTTCATGGGGGTCCTCTTCCCCTTACCATTTCCACACTTCCCTCCTCTTCCCCATCCCTTGCTGTAGTGCTTTATGATCCTTTTGCCGAAAGGGTCATATAGCACTGCAGCTTTCGAGTTTAGTTTTATTATTATTATTATTATTATTATTATTATAATCAAAAAGAAGCGCTAAGCCACAAGTGCTATACAGCCTTTATTATTATTAGGATTTAAAAATAGTCCGACCCTTTCAGGGCCACTCGTTACATTTGAGGCGAGATAAGAGTCTGGGAGGGTAAGGAATATGCTTGCCATATCTAATAACTGACCCAAAGTAGTTAAAATACATATGCCTAAGCCTCTTGTATATTCCTGCCCCTCAAGAGAGGTTCCTTGATGCTGATGGGCTCTTGATCTAGGGAATTGGATCTGTGCTCCAGTTGCCTGAATGCCCACCCCCCCACAAGCACTGTATAATACCTACAGAATTAGTGCTCACCATATTTGTATATTCATGCATATTGTTGGTAAACTAGTTTTATTTTGAACCAATACATGTTCAGGGTGATTGTCAAGACTTTATACAGTCATTGCCTCTGATAAATTTTGTTAAAGAATTCTTATTTACATTTTAAATTAGACATGTGCTAAACCCAGAGGTCATACAGCTTGTCAAGTGTGAATTAACACATTTAGTACTGCACAGCACTGTATGACCCTGCTGGTTTAGAACTTGGTTTTGATACCAATAATTTAGTACTGTAGTAATACATTTAGGTAAACTGTTAAATAAAATGTAAAATTTTGTTATACTGTCATTTTACTTTTCCTTTGGTATCTAGCCTATATATTTTATAGTATACATTAGGTCATAGAACTAAGCCTGTCAGTCATGGCCTGGGTAATCAGGGTTGATCCACAGAAGGGAAAGCCAAGTTCAATTCCTTATCTGAAGGATGCTTCCAAGAGTCAGTGCACTCATGGTCTGGTCACAGACCAGGCCTACCAGTGAATCAAGGCATGAAATCAAACTATTTACTCTGGCTGCACATAGGTTAAAATGAACTGCAGACTGGCTAGTCAGGAACTGATTTGACTAACTTGTTAAGTTCCCTCTTATCAACAGCCAGAGGTTTGTTGGAGGGCACAGTCTGACCTCTGACACTGAAGTTCTTAATGTACTGTACTAGTCACCCCTGCTTTTTACTGCAAATAATTCACACATCTGCCAAGTCTCTTGCTTTTACATGGAGTGACTTCAGTGTACATATTTTGGACCAGTCAGTCCCTCCAGGATTTTGAAATGTAAATGCACCTTGCTCATCTGTCTTCCAAGGAATACAGTTGAAGGGACTTTAAACTATTGGGAATGTCTTGACATATAATAGTAGTAAAATTTCTGGGTTTTCTAGCTCAGCAGTCACTTGCTTTGAAGGGTTCTGTTAGTACACAGAAATATTCCAGTCTGGAGAGAGCAAGAAGGTATTTCAAGAGTATCATTGGTCAAGGTTTAATTTGAAATGAGGGAGTGCTAAACCTGTAGAGGTCATATAGCACCTGAGGAATGGGAGACATTCAGGGTTGATCCAAGGAAGGGAAGGACAAATCCAGTTCTTTGGATCAAGAGCCCTACACCAGCATCAGGGTGCCATTAGATCAAGAACCCTTCACCATCACCCAGGATTTCATTAACACATTGGCTGTTTCCCACCAAGGCAAGGTGACCCAGAAAAGATTATCATTTCCTTGCTAGAGGCATGCCTGCAAATTGCAACTTATTAACACCCCTCTTTCAGAGTGCAGGCACTGTACTTCCAGGACTCGAGTTCAGCTTGCCAGTTTCCCTGAATCCCTTCATAACTCACACTAACAGCACATCAAGTCCTAGAAACCACTCACTCCTGTCTAACTCTCATGCATGCTTGCTGGAAGTGCAAAACCACCTTTACTAGGCCAACCCCTACCCCCACCTTCCTTCCACTCCAGATTTATACACTCTCCAGGTCATTCTATTTCTTTCTCTTTGTCCAAATGACCTGGATAATACTTTTAGTAACCCCACACCTAATTTCTAAACTAGTGTGTGTCTGCATGATATTCACATTGCCCTTGGACACATCAATCATCTCTGCCTTCTCCTTGATGTAACATTCACCACTTATATAAGTGTTTATATGACTATACTCTCATACATTTCCCTTCCATAGATAGCATTGTTTCCACAGTGCTCACCTCATCTTTCATAGACCAATCTGCTGACAAGTCCACTCCCAAATATCTGAATACATTGTCCCTCCCTCCAATCTGATATAGTCTCTCATCACCTTACTCTTTCCTATATTAAATTTCCTTCTTTTACATATCCTACCAAACTCATCCACTAACCTCTGCAACTTCTCCTCAGAATCTCCCAAAAGCACTGTTTCATCAGCAAAGAGCATCTGTGTTAGATTCTTTCATCTTTTAATCCTATGCCTCTTGCCAAAACCTGAGCATTCACTTCTCTTACAACCCCATCTATAAATACAGTGGACCCTCAACCAGCGATATTAATCCGTTCCTGAGAGCTCATCGTTAATCGAAATAATCGTTAGTCAAGTTAATTTTCCCCATAAGAAATAATGGAAATCAAATTAATCCGTGCAAGACACCCCAAAGTATTTGAAAAAAAAAATTTTACCACATGAAATATTAATTTTAACACAAACTGAAGAAGACATGCACAGTTACATGACACTTACCTTTATTGAAGATCTGGTGATGATTGATGGGATGGGAGACCATTGATCTTCTTAGTGTTTAGAAGGGGAATCCCCTTCCATTAGCACTTGAGGTAGCAAGTCTTTTTTCTGGGGTTACTTCCCTTGTTCCCTCAAGGAAGGTTCCTTGATGTTGGTGAGAGGCTCTTGATTTAGGGAATTGGATCTGTGCTCCAGTTCCCCGAATGCCTTCCACATCCCCCCCCCCCAGGCACTGTATAATCCTCTGGGTTTAGCGCTTCCCCCTTGATTATAATAATAATACTTCCCTTGTTCTTTTAATGCCACTAGGACCAGCTTTCCCCTCAAGGAAGGTTCCTTGATGTTGGTGAGGGGCTCTTGATTTAGGGAATTAGATCTGTGCTCCAGTTCCCCGAATTAAGCCTGAATGCCTTCCACATCCCCCCCTCCAGGCGCTGTATAATCCTCCGGGTTTAGCGCTTCCCCCTTGATTATAATAATAGGACCAGCTTCAGTCACTGGACTTCTGTCGCACAACATATCTGTCCATAGATACCTGTACCTCTCGTTCCTTTATGACTTTCTTAAAGTGGTTCACAACATTGTCAGTGTACAGGTTGCCAACACGGCTTGCAGTAGCTGTGTCAGGGTGATTTTCATCAAAAAAGGTTTGCACTTCAAGCCACTTTGCACACATTTCCTTACTCTTAGAAGTAGGAAACTGCTTCAATTTCTCTATCCCCTCCTCCGAAGCAGTTTCCTCAGGTCTGCCCTCTTGCTGTTCAAGATGATCTAGCAGCTCATCAGTGGTTAGGTCTTCATTGTGCTCTTCCACATCCTCCAACCCCAAGGACTTCCCCAATGCCACATTGGATTCCTCAACTGGCATAGGATTCTCAGGGTTAGCCACAATCCCTTTTGTCTACACATTCTGGCCACAGTTTTTTCCAAGCAGAGTTCAAGGTCCTCTTAGTCACTTCCTCCCAAGCCTTACCTATAATGTTTACACAATTGAGGATGGTAAAATGATCTTTCCAAAACTCTCAGAGTCAGTTGAGTTTCTGAGGTCACTACAAAGCACCTTTCAAACATAGCTTTTGTGTAGTTTCTTGAAGTTGGAAATGGCCTGCTGGTCCATGGGCTGCAGGAGAAGAGTGGTATTAGGAGGCAAAAACTTCACCTTAATGAAACTCATGTCCCTAGAAAGTCGCTCTGCCAAGTCTGAAGGATGACCAGGAGCATTGTCTAATACCAGGAGGCACTTAAGGTCTAATTTCTTTTCAATTAGGTAATTCTTCACATTGGGGGCAAATGCATGGTGTAACCAGTCATAGAAAAAGTCCCTAGTGTCCCATGCCTTACTGTTTGCCCTCCACAGCACACACAAATTAGCCTTGACGACATTGAAACTCCCAGTGTGTTCAGGAAAAACAGTGATACACCAATAAAGGCTTCACTTTGCAATCACCACTAGCATTGGCACACATCAACAGTAAGCCTGTCTTTCATAGGCTTATGTCCTGGGAGTGCCTTTTCCTCCTGAGTAATGTAGGTCCTGCTTGGCATTTTCTTCCAAAACAGGCCTGTTTTGTCACAATTAAACACTTGTTCAGCTGTATAGCCCTTGTGGCTTAGCGCTTCTTTTTGATTATAATAATAAAACACGTTCAGGTTTCAGTCCTTCACTGTCTATGTACTCCTTGAATTCCTGCACATATTTTTCAGCCGCTTTGTGGTCCGAACTGGCAGCCTCACCATGCCTTATCACACTATGAATGCCACTACGCTTCTTAAATCTCTCAAACCAACCTTTGCTGGCCTTAAATTCACTCACATCACTAGTTGCTGGCATTTTTTTTTTAAATCGTCATGCAACTTCCTAGCCTTTTCACATATGATCGCTTGAGAGATGCTATCTTTTTCTTGTTTATCCACACCAATAACAGTCTCTCAACATCATCTACCGCTTGCGATCTCAGTTTCGAAAACATAGTTGCACCTTTGGCATGAACAGCTTCCTTGATTGCCGTTTTCTTGCCCACAATAGTAGCGATGGTTGATTGGGGTTTATTATACAACCTATACAGATGTGACAGAGTGAACAGGCAAAAGGGGGAGGGTTGGCCTGTACATTGCGGAGTCACTTGTTTGCACAGAACTGCTTAATGCCTCAAATGATGTAGTGGAAGTTTTAGCAGTAAAGGTCGAGAACCAAAACCTAGTCATTGTGGTAGTCTACAAGCCTCCGGATGCAATTCCAGGAACAGCTGTTAAAAATTGACCACTGTCTGGAAAATCTTCCAGCTCCTGCACCCAACATCTTGCTCCTGGGGGATTTCAACTTAAGGCACCTAAAATGGAGGAATATAGAAAATAATATTGTTGCAGTAATAACACCAGGAGGCAGCTCTGATGAAAACTCACACTCGCACGAGCTTTTAAATCTCTGCACAAAATTCAATTTAAACCAGCAAATAATAGAGCCTACTAGAATGGAGAACACACTAGACCTCATCTTCACTAACAATGATGATCTGATAAGAAATGTCACCATATCAAAAACAATATACTCAGATCACAACATAATTGAGGTTCAGACATGTATGCGCAGAGCCCCAGACCGACAAAATGAGATTAGCCACGAGGGAGCATTCACCAAATTCAACTTAAATAACAAAAACAAAGTGGGACCAAGTCCTAACAGATATAAGCTGGGAAGATATACTAAGCAACACAGACCCCAACTTATGCCTAGAACAGATTAACTTGGTGGCACTCGATGTATGCACAAGACTTATTCCTCTAAGAAAAAGGAGGAGTAGATGTAAAATAGAGAGACAGGCGCTCTCTTTACAGGCGACGGAAAAGAATAACAGAGCAGCTAAAAGAGGTCAGTCTATCTGAAATGCGTAGGGAGACACTGGTCAGAGAAATAGCAAACATCGAACTTAAGCTAAAGGAATCTTATAGGAGTCAGGAATCGCGGGAAGAACTAAAAGCCATAAATGAAATCGAAAGAAACCCAAAGTATTTCTTCTCCTATGCCAAATCAAAGTCGAGAACAATGTCTAGTATTGGGCCCTTACTTAAACAAGATGGGTCCTACACAGATGACAGCAAGGAAATGAGTGAGCTACTCAAGTCCCAATATGACTCAGTTTTTAGCAAGCCGCTAACCAGACTGAGAGTCGAAGATCAAAATGAATTTTTTATGAGAGAGCCACAGAATTTGGTTTTAACAAACCTATCTGATGTTATCCTGACGCCAAATGACTTCGAACAGGCGATAAATGACATGCCCATGCACTCTGCCCCAGGGCCAGACTCATGGAACTCCGTGTTCATCAAGAACCCCCTATCACGAGCCTTTACCATCCTATGGAGAGGGAGCATGGACACGGGGGTCGTCCCACAGTTACTAAAAACAACAGACATAGCCCCACTCCACAAAGGGGGCAAAAAACTACAGACCGATAGCACTAACATCCCATATCATAAAAATCTTTGAAAGAGTCCTAAGAAGCAAGATCACCACCCATCTAGAAACCCATCAGTTACACAACCCAGGGCAACATGGGTTTAGAACAGGTCGCTCCTGTCTGTCTCAACTATTGGATCACTACGACAAGGTACTAGAAGACAAAAAGAATGCAGATGTAATATATACAGACTTTGCAAAAGCCTTCGACAAGTGTGACCATGGCGTAATAGTGCACAAAATGCGTGCTAAAGGAATAACAGGAAAAGTCAGTCGATGGATCTATAATTTCCTCACTAACAGAACACAGAGTAGTAGTCAACAGAGTAAAGTCCGAGGCAGGCACGGTGAAAAGCTCTGTTCCACAAGGCACAGTACTCGCTCCCATCTTGTTCCTCATCCTCATATCTGACATAGACAAGGATGTCAGCCACAGCACCGTGTCTTCCTTTGCAGATGACACCCGAATCTGCATGACAGTGTCTTCCATTGCAGACACTGCAAGGCTCCAGGCGGACATCAACCAAATCTTTCAGTGGGCTGCAGAAAACAATATGAAGTTCAACGATGAGAAATTTCAATTACTCAGATATGGTAAACACGAGGAAATTAAATCTTCATCTGAGTACAAAACAAATTCTGGCCACAAAATAGAGCGAAACACCAACATCAAAGACCTGGGAGTGATCATGTCGGAGGATCTCACCTTCAAGGACCATAACATTGTATTGATCGCATCTGCTAGAAAAATGACAGGATGGATAATGAGAACCTTCAAAACGATGGATGCCAAGCCCATGATGACACTCTTCAGGTCACTTGTTCTATCTAGGCTGGAATATTGCTGCACACTAACAGCACCTTTCAAGGCAGGTGAAATTGCTGACCTAGAAAATGTGCAGAGAACCTTCACGGCACGCATAACTGAGATAAAACACCTCAATTACTGGGAGCGCTTGAGGTTCCTGAACCTGTATTCCCTGGAATGCAGGCGGGAGAGATACATGATTATATACACTTGGAAAATCCTAGAGGGACTAGTACCGAACTTGCACACGAAAATCACTCACTACGAAAGCAAAGGACTTGGCAGACGATGCACCATCCCCCCAATGAAAAGCAGGGGTGTCACTAGCACGTTAAGAGACCATACAATAAGTGTCAGGGGCCCGAGACTGTTCAACTGCCTCCCAGCATACATAAGGGGGATTACCAACAAACCCCTGGCAGTCTTCAAGCTGGCACTGGACAAGCACCTAAAGTCGGTTCCTGATCAGCCGGGCTGTGGCTCGTACGTTGGTTTGCGTGCAGCCAGCAGTAACAGCCTGGTTGATCAGGCTCTGATCCACCAGGCGGCCTGGTCACAGACCGGGCCACGGGGGCGTTGACCCCCAGAACTCACTCTAGGTGACCAGCTCAGAGACACACTCCACTTTCATACTTAGCAATGATCTCTTTCTTCATCTCCATAGTAATTCTCATCCTTTTTGCTGTAGGGTTGGCACTAGAAGCTTTGTTGGGGCCCATGGTGACTTATTTTGCAGGTGCAATCACTACAAAGGCTGTGATAATATGATATGTTCCAGTTATATGTTTTTAAGCGACCGCGGTGGCTGGCTTGTAAACACTGGCACCCACGGGACAAGTGAGGCGCGCTCAGGCCAAAGTGGACGCGTCTCGTACGGAACAAATAGCGCTGGTCGAGGCAAAATTTTTGCGTTAAAATGTATCGCTAGTCAGATTTATCATTAATCGATGCCATCGCTGGTTGAGGGTCCACTGTATATTGAACAACTATGGTGACATCACACATCTCTGTCTAAGGCCTACTTTTACTGGAAAATACTCACCCTCTCTCCTATATACTTGCTGTATAGTCCTTGTGGCTTAGCGCTTCTTTTTGATTATAATAATAATAATCTCCTATATACTCTAACCTGAGCTTCATTATCCTCATAAAAACTCTTCACATCCTATTCCATACATTTCCAACATTGCCACCCTATCATATGCCTTTTCCACATCCATAAATGCCACAAAAACTTGTTTATCTATACGTTTCACTCTGAACACTTGGTCTACACACCCCCTACCCTTCCTAAAGCCTCCTTGTTCCTCTGATTCTGCTCTTATTCTTTCAATAACTCAACAGGCTTATTACACTCTTTTGCCTTTATACAGAACTATGCATGCTCTGTCAATCCCTAGGTACCTTACCCTCTTCCATACATTTACTAAAAAGCACTAACCACCCCTGCCTGCTTATAACATTTGTGTCTTTACCCCCATACATTCTACCCACTGCCTCACACAGGAATCTGACAAATTCCTGGATGGTGGGGAATGGGAGGTAAATGGATTTGATCAAAGGGAGAGGGTAAAATATGTAGTGCATAAACACAATTGATGTAGTTATGCATGACATCTAAATAGAAAATGGTATCACCACCTCATGATCACTTTCTGAAACTTCTTAAATGAGATATCAGGATTACATTAACTTTAAACCTCAAAATGAAACACTCTTTGTCAAGGCCATTTATTGCAGTCAGCTGAAGTGCACCACAAGTATATATATACAATACATTGACATGCTAGATGCTTCCAGATCCTCAAACACACACAAATGGACAAGTAAATTACAATATGAATGGTGGTCATGTAGATATAAACATTAATGTATCATTACCATACTCTCAAGTTCTGGGAAAGAACAATTTATCACAATCATTCATTACCTTTATCACTAACAAAATGCACTTGGCACATCTCCCTGAATAGGAACTTTTAACACCCACTCCTGTTCTTGTCCCATCAAGAAGAGATGGAGAGCTGGACACATGGACGGTACACATTTGTCCTCAACAGCAGAGTGATACTTGTGTTCTAGAAGTTAACACCAAAACTTCATTCTCATCAGTTTTTCACACAGTATCCAATACCGAACTAGCTTTGTATTAAATTATTCTGAAGAATTTTAAAGCCATTAAGTTACTAAAATTAATTATTTACAAATGGCTAAAATTATAACAACTGACCCCTTTTTTTTTTTTTAAATAGATCAAATATACTTGTGCATCCTAACTGACATGTCATCATTCAAGAACTTTAGGCCCCAACTTGTGTGGTAAGCATTGCTGTACCCAGCTCTTTTATAGAAAACTTGGCTTAATCAAAAAATCTATGTAATACATGATCAGAGTTCAAATTAACAAATGCAATAGCAATATCAAAACAAAGCACCTTATAGAAGCTTATATACCTTAAATCACAAATCAAAGTCGTTTACTATATTTCTTATTACCATCCTGTACTGTACACTGAATCTCTTCCCAAATACCCTCTACTATTCACAATATAAAGGTTTCACTGGATTTCTTCTACAACTATAAGGCCATGTTTCCTAATGAGAATTGGTAATGATGTATGAAAATGAGGTAAATTTGCTGTGAGCAATGGCATAAATTTAAGGTCACTTGTAAAATAGTGATTGGCAGAAATTAAAGATACAACCAATGTGCATACAACTACTACTGTATTTTGCAAAAATATTTAAAACTATATGGATGGTTGTAATTAAGCTCTATATAAATGTATGTACAGGATGTATAAGAAAATTTTCAGTTCCTAATTGGCCTGGCAACTATACAAGATACTGTAATAATGATAATATATAACAATAATAATCATATAAGTAGCTCTTAACTAATGGTAATAGGTTATTCATTCATTATTATCTATACATTGTAGCAGTTTGGAAGCATTCATGGTTAGTTTGATACAAAGTTAGGAAAAGTGTATTATGACAGTAAAAAAAGTGACATGCAAAATGCATGCTTCATACTATTCAATGGCAATAAAAATTACCAGAGCCACCAATGCTCAACCCTCAGTACTGGCAACAGGTGGCATACTTAACATGAACCTAATTATGTAAAGACCAGCATAGCTTTTCTCCCTTAATAAATGCCTGACCTCTCCCCCATCCCACAAACATGCAAATTTGTTGCCACAAGTGTACTTATATCCTTCATTAACAATAATGTCACTTGTTGCTTGGCAACTACCAACTCTTTTTTTTTCCTTTGGCTAACAGGATTAACTGCCACTTCATTAACCCCCATCAACCACCACCTACTTTCAACAAATGTAGGACTCAGGTACCTAAAAAAAAAACTGTACCCAGAATTTCATATGTTGGCAGTTGTTGGAAGTTAAGATGAGGCAACTTTGTGCTTTCTGCAACTGCTTTTCCTCCTCATACAAGTCATCTGGATTAAGTACAAATATGCCAACAACAAAAAAACACCCTAATTTCTGGAATGTTGTTATACAATTTCAGTCCACTCACTGGGTATGCAAATATGGCAACAAATTCAACAAAGACACTCATTCCAACAGATACAGTCCTATAAATAATTTATTTTCTCTGCTAAATAATTAAGATTAGATACATTTTCTTAGCAACATCTAAATGTTGCTTATAGCATTTTATCAATAGTTTTTGTTCTATCATTTATTCAAATTTCACTCAAATTGTTGGCAATTTCTCATTACAGACACACCAACTAAGAAGCAATACTTTAAATTTATCACCTTTATACTTCATCCTTTGACTAAATTAATGTGCATACAATTTACTCAATAGGAAATGAAGTGGAGAGTCCCTTTGACGAAGCATATTCAACAATGGTATCCCTCAAGGAGAACGTGTCCTGGGACCAGTGATGAGTGCTGGCTTCTCACTTGGTAGCATCTTCCTCTCCATCCACAGAATCATCAGCATTTTGAGAGTCATCACTAGCAGCAGCAATAGATCCGCGCTTCACTCCCAAAAAGTCAAGGCGGGAACCAAGTCCAGCACCACCACGCCTGGTAGGGAATATAATGTAGTTACCATGTTACAGTTAACAAAATGGAGACTTTCCTACAGTCTGCGACACAATATTACAGCACTGCTACAAGGATATTTGTCAAAATTTATATAAATACATCATTTAAGTATAAGTCTTCAGCTCAATGAAAAAGCCTTTGAATGCTTATGTAAAATAAAGCTTTATTTCAATGAAGAGCAAGGATTGATGAATTAAAAACTGTTTGTGAGCATAGCAAAAGGACAAAAACAAAGGCAGGTAAATCAGCATGCAGAAAAAAAAAAATACTAAGCTATCTAATCTGGAAGCTTCCTTATTGAACAAGAATTACTGACATATACAGTAAATGGTTATGCTTATGCTACAGTGCAACAAGTGTCAAATATGTGGATACAACAAAAAATTACCATGCAAATATAATTAGGTTACTACTAACGTGTGACCTTTCCGAGAGGAGTATCTGTAGGGGATGGGAAATGCTGAAAAAACGGTTTTAACAACCAGTTTTATTTTTCAAGCCACTTGCAAATACCAAAACCTAATTTTTAATAGCTGCATCAACTTAAATTCCCATGCAAAGTGACAGCATTTCATAAAGAATTACCACTAATAAAAATAAACTGTTAAAACTAAAATATTAGGTTATTAGTTGAACAAATCATTACAAATTAATGTGGTTCAATTATCACAACAAAACATCAATAATCACAGGAATATGCAAAACTATTCTATGTGATAGTTTTCACCTCTCGCACACATGGCATCTTGCCTCACTACTCTGGCTAATAATCACAAAAAAACAAACTTTTCATCTTCACTGCTACTGAAATCTTGTGCTAGATCAATCACATTTGAAGTCGAGGCATTCTTCATAAGCTTGCACAGACCACGATTTGTTCGTTTTGTGATTTGACTTAAGACCTTTTCAGCTTCAGCTTGGCTACAGCAGCCATAAAATAAAGAGCTGTATTAGGAGACTGGAATTTATACCAATAACTATTCGTTAATACTGTACTACGTTTAGTTATTAACTGTCTAGACTCCTATAGCTACAATTTCATGCCCCATCCATCACCAATACCTAAACCAAACTAAACTTTTATGACATTATATTTGTAATACTGTATATATATAGTACATATATATATATATAAGACACCAATGGAATTAGGAGCAATAAGCATTGTGTAGCAGGTAGTGAGTGCAGAACTAAACAATGACTATCATGAAGTACTCAAGTAGGTCTCAGGAGGAAGACCATTTATGAGGTACCCACAAGTGAGCCTAGTCTTCCTGGTCGTCCGTTGTTATGGTAGTCGTGGTGAGTGACCTCCGACTACTCAGGATGTGACTACCCATTTTACTACTACTGCAAGACACCAAACATTGGACACCCTCAAATTAAATGTCTTGGCAGAAAAATAAAAAAAATAATTTAATACATTAAACTTATAACACCTGCCACCCCTCCCATTGTCACTAAGTTAACTTAATTTTTCTCAGCATTAAGAGAAAGACACTGTTTAAAATAATTTTTTTTTTTTTTAAATTATACTGTCTCGAGTTCACATTTCTACTCAATAAAACATCACATATATTGAGTCTCACATAGCGAGTGTTCACCTCTCGGAATTGGTCATCCCAACTAATGGAGTTGCTCTGCTGCACAGTGTCTGAAGCCATAGCGTTCTACTCGTCAATATTTGCCATCTTTCAAACAAAATACATGACTCTTAATTTAACAGACTTATTGCTAAGCCCACAGTCAAGAACGACAGAGCTAGTGAAGAATTCTTGGCTCTACTGTGCATTGCAGAAACTATGAACCAATATGATATTCATAACACTCATGCACTACAACAATTTTGCTTTCAGGTCTGCTCTCAATATTGTAACATTCATCTAATTCTATCATATTCTTCTTAATGTGTTGGTGTTTACTAAAATCACATTGATAACAGTATTACAGACAGAATACTGTTTACCTATTCTGGAAGTAGGGAGAGAGAAGTACAAGCAGAAACAGAGAAGCAAACAAAAAAAAAATATATATAGAGAAGAAACAGACACAGGAAAGGAGAGAGAGAAAACTGATGTGTGACAAATGCAGCAGGACCAGATGCTAAGAGAAACTGTGTGACAACCTTAAGAAAAATAAACAAGTCATTAGAAACAGACAGCTGGGGGGCACTGACCCCTGAAACACCCTCCAGGTATAAGGTGACAGAAAAGATATTAAGCCTATATGTAGTTTAGCACCTTAAAAGAAATACATTTGTAAGAGATCCAGGATGCATTTTGGGACAAAGTAGAAGAGAAGACTTCATCTTCCTTGAATGTATGAAAGCATTTCTGAACAATACCACACAGAAGGCTGCTATATAAATTGGAAGAGCAGTTGGGCAGCAGGAAACATTAAAGTGGATAAAATTATTTAGTGAACAGAAGGCCATATGTAAGGAGCCCTTCAAGGTGGGTGTGGTATGTATAGGTGCATGCATAGGTAGGTAGGTATGTGTATTCACCTAGGTGTGGTTGCAGGGGTCGAGTGTGTAGGTGTGTGCGCACATGTGGGGGGTTGTGGGGGGTTATGGGGAATTGTAGGGGTGTATTTAGGGAGGAGGCATTTCCACCTATACGTATGTACTAGCCTGTACGTGGTTGCCGGGATGGAGTTTTAGTTCCTAGTCCTGACTCGGAACCTGCTACTTGCCAAATTCACTCTCTCCTAGTCTCAAGGACCCTTTCATACCTGTTTTTAAAACAATGTATGGAATCTGCCTCCACCACTTCAAGATGTTCAACTTCCCAACCAGAGACTGAAGAAATACTTCCTGATGTCCCTCAGGCTTGTGTGTGCCTTTTAGCTTCTAGCTGTGACCCTGAGTAGCGGTTTCCCACCTCTCAAACAGCCTGTCCCTGTCTTCCTTATCACGTCCTCTGAGTATTTTATATGTTACCATGTCTCCCTTGGTTCTTCTGTCCTCTAGGGTTGTTAGATTAAATTTCTTAAGCCAAACCACATAGCTTATACCCCTTAACTTTGGAATTAGTCTCATTGCGTACTTCTGTCCTTTTTGTAAGTTTTTGTCACTATCTGTATGTGTATTTCTGTTTCTCCCCCCTCTGCATTTCTCTATTTCTCTCTCTCTGTGTCCCACCTGTCACATCATATCTAACACTGATGGCAGCAACAGGACTGCCTGCCTCCCCCATTCATTTATTCCCCTCTCCTATTCTTTCCTTCACTCCTTCCTGTTCTCCCTTCCTTCCCTGCCAGCAGCATAATGTTAACCTAAGACTTGAGTCAGGAACCTGAATAAAGATTACTTATAATATTACACACAATGTATGTCAAGACTATCTTTCAGTATGTGGCACCACCACTGAACACTCACCTGATCATGCATATAAAAGATTCAAAGGATTGCAAAGAGGTGGGTTTCAAAATGAAGGAATTTGGCTAAAAAGGAGAGATTTTAGGAACACTAACACTAGAAAAAGAGCAAAACCAATCATATCATCACGATATGCAAAATATTCAGAGGATATGATAGATGGTATAGGATCAGGCTGGTTGAGGTCCCGACACAGCAGCCAAGACTAAGATGGTCCATAGAAATAACAGGGAAGTGTACTTTTCAGTTTAAGGGTGGCAAGCAAGTGGAACACACTAAATGAAGAGATGGTGAAGACAAGTACTAGACGATTTTCAGGAGTAAGATATACTTGGACCTTGGGAGAAATTGTGAAGCCATCCTGTTGAAGAGCAGGAGAACCATGAGTACAGTTAAAGCTGTATCAACATACATGGCCCATGATTAGTCAACATAATATACCAGCAGATATCAGAAATACTTCTGGAATGAAGGCTGAAGTTTTCAAGAAGCTGAACAGTTTCCTTCTGTAAGTGCCACATCAGCCTGGTGTAGTGGCAATGTTGGCCTGTGGACTGCTAGCACAAACAGCCAGATTGACCAGGCAGTTATAAGGAAAGCCTGGCTGTGGGGGAAGAGTCCTCAAAACCAGTCACAGAGAAAGAAAGAAATCAAAAGGAAAATAAATGAGAGAGAGGGAGACTGACTTATCCATTAATAGTTTCAAGTATCGTTGGATCCATGGCTTGGTTTTGGATCAATTTTCCTATAATGGAAAAAATGACAGTAATAAGAACTATTAAGAAAAAAGTAATGATAAATACATAGCTATTGCAAGTTAATATTTAGAGAGCAAACTAGAGAGACAACCAGAGAAAGAAATTTACCAAGATTTAGGTGAACAAATAGTAATGCGCAGTACTGGCAAATATGACTTAATCCTGTTAACTAATGTCACCACAATTAAGACTCCACCCCAACATAATGTAGTGCGTGCATGTGCAGCTGCTGATAAATGAGATACTTGTGCAACATTTGGGTCTCTTCTGGAAATTTTTGCCAGCCAGTGATTTCTTCAGTCCAGTGCAGAGAAAGGTGGATGACAATGATGAGGAGGAGTTTTAGGTAATCAGTCCCTCAGCCTGAATACATCAACTCTAGGCTGAGGGACCGATTACCTAAAACTCCTTGTCGTCATCATCATCCACCTTTCTCTGCATTGGACTGAAGAGGCCACTGGCTGGCATATATTCACATATGCAAATGTACTAAAATTTATAAAATATGTATCATTCTGCATATGAGCACTTTCAAATGCAACTTTTCCCATGTCTCTTTCTAAAGCAATAAGGAAATGCTATTTAAAAATCTTTTTTTTTTTTTTTTTTTTCAAAAAATCAATATCTAACTTGGGAATTTAATTATAAAAAATGCTAGTACAGTAATCTAATGGCATGTATTAATGTAGTGTATTGTGTATACAAAATTTGTCTTTAATATGCACACAAAGTAAGAATAATTCAGTGATTTACTGCAATAAAAATGTTACCATCTGCCAGTGAGGATGGTGGGAGTAGATATAAAGTACAGGACAGAAGTACATGGTAATAATGAAACTTCCGTAATAAGTGACTTCACCCTGCTAGAACACGGTATGCTTATAACAACTGTATAACTGACTAAATCTTTCTAGGGCATAAAATAACTTTCAATAAAGACACACATTACAGCCATTCAAATATTTGTCATTTTTATTTTTATTATTATCACACTGGCCGATTCCCACCAAGGCAGGGTGGCCCGAAAAAGAAAAACTTTCACCATCATTCACTCCATCACTGTCTTGCCAGAAGGGTGCTTTACACTACAGTTTTTAAACTGCAACATTAACACCCCTCCTTCAGAGTGCAGGCACTGTACTTCCCATCTCCAGGACTCAAGTCCGGCCTGCCGGTTTCCCTGAACCCCTTCATAAATGTTACTTTGCTCACACTCCAACAGCACGTCAAGTATTAAAAACCCATTTGTCTCCATTCACTCCTATCAAACACGCTCACGCATGCCTGCTGGAAGTCCAAGCCCCTCGCACACAAAACCTTTATCCCCTCCCTCCAACCTTTCCTAGGCCAACCCCTACCCTGCCTTCCTTCCACTACAGACTGCAGATACTCCAGATAATCCCATTTATTTCCCCCCACCGAAACTCCCCTACCCCCTTCAGCTTTGTTTCGCTTAGGGCCAGGACATCCAACTTCTTTTCATTCATAACATCATCAATCATCTGTTTCTTGTCATCCGCACTACATCCACGCACATTCAAGCATCCCAGTTTTATAAAGTTTTTCTTCTTCTCTTTTTAGTAAATGTCTACAGGAGAAGGGGTTAGTAGCCCATTGCTCCCGGCATTTTAGTCGCCTCATACGACACGCATGGCTTACGGAGGAAAGATTCTTTTCCACTTCCCCATGGACAATAGAAGAAATAAAGAAGAACAAGAGCTATTTAGAAAAAGGAGAAAAACCTAGATGTATGTATATATATGTGCATGTGCATGTCTGTGAAGTGTGACCAAAGTGTAAGTAGGAGTAGCAAGATATCCCTGTTATCTAGCATGTTTATGAGACAGAAAAAGAAACCAGCAATCCTACCATCATGCAAAACAGTTACAGGTTTCTGTTTCACAGTCATCTGGCAGGACGGTAGTACTTCCCTGGGTGGTTGCTGTCTACCAACCTACTACCTACAACCTACTACCTTGTCATATACTATAAATTTGCCAATGAGCCACACTCACAAATTTAAAAATCCCATGAATAACACACATCCTACCCACCAAACAGGAAAAAGACAATAACCAGATATTGCAGACAGGAAAAATATATAGTTATATAAAAAAAAATGGCTATGCTTGGTTCCATGAACTACCACCACATGCAAGTAAAAGATACAAGTCCTACCCTTGAATCATCAGTTTTGGACATCCCCATCAATTTGTCCACTAAGTTATGCTACCTCCTGCCTTCTCATCCTCTAATGGATTCCTACTTCTAAGTAAACAAGGACTGTTAAACCATCCAGAGCTCCATCCACAACAAATATACAGCAGCTATATTTGGAAGGTGATGGTTCATCAAACCCAGGACAATTTAAACTGTAGTACTGTGCACATTGTTTCTGATGAACCACTTTGGAAACCCTACCAACAGTACATTAAAACAGGTGATAGCAACCACAGGAAGGCAACATGCACAGTACTTCACTATCTAACTTTATGTCATTGACTTTGATCCAGAGATAACCGTTTATAATACACAAATAACTCGCACATAGGAGAGAGGAGCTTACAATGACGTTTTGATCTGACTTGGACCATTTACAAAGTCACACTAACAAAAAGGAGAGGAGGGAGTACATATAGGCCAGCAGACAGGGATGGGACAAGAGTAGTAGTAGAAAAGGAAAAGGAGAGGTAGTAGTAGAAGTAGTAGTGGAGTCACTCAAAGACTAAGAAAGAGGAGTACTGCAAGGAAGCCCACAATGGACCAAACAACCAAGGCAGAAGAAAGAAAACCTAAAGGAGAAAGACAAAAGAGGCAAAAAACAAAAAGTCCGGGTCATTACATTCATGCCTCATTTACACTTTGAATGATTTAACATCGGTCTTCTGTATGACAGCTCATGGTAGTCTTGGAAAACAAATCTGCACCTGTGGTGTGATACCCCATGTTTACACTGATGTGGGCCATACCATACCACAATTAATCCTTTGAGATCTGAGGACATGATTCATGAACAGAGGAAATGTTTTAGTGCCTGGAATGTCTACATTGTTTATTTTGGACTTTAAATTGGCATTTTCTTAATTTTGTGTAAAAGTGGCCAAATTATCAACTTCACTTTATAGGGTAGTTGAAATGGTCAGTTTCCTGTGTTCAATTAATAGAACAGAAGGTATAAAAGCTAAGAATTTGGTCAAATGGAACAATGGAATTCACTTAATATAGGTCTCAAGGTGAGGAAAATCGCTGATGAATAAAATGCATCCAGACTGCTAGCTGGGTATTCTATAAGTTTTCCATCAAGTTTCATATTTTCGGTGTCATTACCTTCAAAAAGATTCTTTACAATTTCAGGTTTTTTTTTTTTTTTTTTTTAAGGTGGACACTTTGAGCAATATTAATTTTGGGAGTATGGACAGTGAAAGGGTTAAGGGGCATGTTAGTTCCCCTGTTTTCTAATGTTATTTTTTCCCTATACTCTACCTTGTCCATAATTACTATTGTATTTGCTTTGTCTGCTTTTGTAAGGCAAGATCTAAGATCTTTCCTTAATTCATGGTATAACTTAACAAATCTTTGAGGACAATTGTGGTGCAGAGGTCTCAGCAGTGCTCAGACCTGTGCAATCCAAAGCAAATGCGATAGTAATTGTGGATAAGGTAGATTATAGGGTAAAAATAAACGTGATATTAGGAGACGGAAACTCACGTGCCTCTTAAAGCATTTTTTAACTCTTTATGAAAAAATTGTATGCATATATACCTATGTATATGTATGCGTATATGCATGCATGTGCTGGATATGTTATGACATCCATCTTTCTCTTCCTCCACCTTTCTTTCTTTCCTCTGCCTATGTATACTTTCTCCCCCCCCCCCCCACTCTGGTACAATGGAGATAGTGCCACAAAAATTCCCTTTCTGTGTATGGGATAGGGTATTTTGAGAGAGAGAGACCAATTCCCAGGTGATTACTCCAGCTATGCTGGAAGGAAACCTTTGCAGCTCCTGTAGCTGATTAGCCTTTGCTGAAATGTTTGACAATATCCTCCTTTCCGCACTGAAGTCTTCCAGCACCTTGTATTAACACCATCCTGAATGATGATATATGAGAGGGAAACATAGCAGCACACTGCTGATGTATCCCATTTTGTTTATAAAAATACCCAGATACTACAATCTTAGTGAATGTGTAGTGTTGGGGATAAGTGGTACATACCTGTGCTGGTTGCCTCCAATAACATCAGTGTTGTAGGGTTTTGGGCCAAGAGGTTTTATTTCCTCAGTCAGGCTGTAGCCTTGATTAATATACACCAGACAGGATTAACAAATAGTACTAGCTGTTGGTTTTTCTTGGGTCACTGAAGGGACATTGGTTCTAGTGATGAATTCTTATCAACGATCCAATTTGAGTCAACATGAGGCACTACGCCTTAAACCATGCCCCAGTAATTTTTTTTATCATTGCCATTCATATTTCATCGCTGGATGTTCTGTAGCCATTGACTGGGCTGAGAAAGATAGTGCAACAAGATTTTTTACTAGGCATTATACCACTGCTTACTGTCATTATCTTATCTGCACAAAAGTAGTTTTATCCCACATTCTGTGTAAAAATCTGATTTCAGGCCTGAGGGAAATGTTTGTTAAGAATTTTAAAGCTACTGTATTTTTATTTCCATAGAACAAGCATGTACAGTACCTTTGGGATAGACCATGTGGCAGAGAGAGCAACTGGTACTATTACCTCTATTTTTTTCCTTCCTTAGACAACAGAATGTGGATATACAACAAAGCAATTTTTGTATCTATTAGTGACCATACTGAATTTAGTCATTGGTCAAGGATGTGCCATAACTGACTAGGTCCTCTATGACTAGCAGATCTAGATGTATAGCCTGACTTGCCTGCATTATATCAGTGTAATGTAAGTGTAGCTATAACTGGGATTTCTCCATCAATGAGATATTTCTTCTGAGAACCGTACACATGCCAAAAGTTTCATGTATGTGGTGTGTGTGTAGTCTCTTCATGGCCAACTACAAGGAGTACAACTGATATTAGGTTGTTTCTCATGCATGGCTGTCTGAGGTAATAACCTCCTTGTTCTTAGCATGTAACGACCCACTATAATCACGTTAGAACTGTAATGCCATATGGGGCTTATGGTAGCTGCATCTATCAATTCTGTTGGAACCCATGGATTCTGGTTTTGAGATACAATGTGAGGCAGAAGTGCCTAAAGTTACTTTGTCAGGTCAGAATCCATACTTTGTCAAATTGGAATCAAAGGGGTTTCTGTCGAGCAAATGGGATTGCAATGCATGCTTAGTAGAAGCGTGTCATGACTTCCTTCAAAAGATTAGTGAGCATAAGGGAGCTGGAATATAGTCCTGTATTGGGACTTTGCATTTGAAGCCACATCTAACAGATCTGTAAAAGGGTAAAACCAATCATGGGATTCTGAGCATTCTCCAATGTGTGCTAACCCACATCTGGAGTACTCCATGTCACTATCTTATGTCTTACTAGTGGCTGACTTGTGGGGCAGGACTTAATATTGCATAACCCTCTGAATACAGTCGGGGGTCAGGACTATCCGTGATCAGGAATCTGAGAAAGAACCAGTTTGTCTTTACAATAATACTTTTTAACTAATGCAGACGCGCCTGCAAATTATAGGGAAATACAGGTCCCCTCACTACTTCAATCATCTTGACAGAAATATTAAGTGGACTATTTCTGCTCAATCTGTTCAGATATGGGGACACCCACACATGTACACGAGAATTAAAAGAAAAACAATCACTAGTGAAACGATCTTAGTAAGCAGTTATTTTTTGTAATTGTTTAATAATTCCACTTCAGAAACATAAGTCATTTGTAAACATGTGACATAAAAAAAATAAATTAATAAATAGGTTTAACTCTCTTATACAACTAGCATCCCTTTCATTCCACTGTTGTTTATATTGTTATAAACCATAATACTTCTCTACCTGAGTTTGGTCTTTAGAGAAGATATTTCTCTGTTCTGTGCCTCTTGGGATTCCATCATGTCTTCTACTTCCCGCTGAGCTTTACGACGCTGCATCTTCTCCTTTGATAGCTCGTCCTCAGTTTCTTCCATGGTGCGTTTTAAGTGTTTCACACGAGCATTTGACTAAAAAGATAAATTAATTAATTATACCTAGTGAAAAATTGGACAGTGTTTTTTTCTGTTAACAGATTGATATGCTGTAACTGGAAAAATAAGTTTTAATCCAATATCCTAAATGAGCATTATCTGCCTTGCTAGTTAATTAAAACAGTACTCTAAATGAAACAAGTATGGCCAGTGCACCTAAAATCAAGCATAGCAAATCTATGTACATGTCTGACCTAATAAAAGTTCAAAAAATAATTAGGTTAATAAAAGAAATACAGTATATGAAAAGACTTACTTTATCTAATTGCTCCTTATACTGGTCAGCATGACGGCGTTCATCCTCCATTTGCATTACCAACTCCTTTAACTTTTTCTCAAGCTTGCGGTTGGCCTTTGCTTGAGTCAGACGATCACGAGATTCAACCTCAAGTTGCTCTTCTAAGTTGGAAACCTAATAAAAATTTAATTCACTTACATTATTTTCTTTCATTATTTCACTTAATTTCCAACTCTTCTTCACATTCTTAATCAAAATCAATTGGCATATTATGTTAACAGCAGCATCTCTCACCAATAAATTATGACCCCTTTATTCTTTTTGTCTAGAAATTCACCAACAGACGTATACGACATATTTAACATGTGTCCAGTATTTCATACAATGAATCCATTTTATAATGTTGGTCCTAACTATAAAAAGCATTTTATACTGGATAACTACTGTGGATCTAGGTAGTAGGTTGGTAGACAGCAACCACCCAGGGAGGTACTACCATCCTGCCGAGTGTAAAACTGAAGTCTGTAATTGTTTTACATGATGGTAGGATTGCTGGCGCCTTTCTTCTGTCTCATAAGCATGCAAGATTTCAGGTACGTCTTGCTACTTCTACTTACACTTAGGTTACACTACACGTGTGTACAAGCATGTACATACACACACACCCCTCTGGGTTTTCTTCTATTTTCTTACTGGTTCATGTTCTTGTTTATGTCCAATATCTCCATGGGAAAGTGGAACAGAATTCTTCCTCCGTAAGCCATGCGTGTTGTAAGAGGTGACTAAAATGCCGGGAGCAAGGGGCTAGTAACCCCTTCTCCTGTATATATTACTAAATGTAAAAGGAGAAACTTTTAATTTTCCTTTTGGGCCACCCTGCCTCACTGGGATACGGGCAGTTTGTTGAAAGAAGAAATACACTGGTCTTCAACTACCCCTCACCACCTTAAATTTATTCATACATAGCTTTTTGCACTAATATTTTACCTTCCTTTCCAATTTACCATAATACAAATATAAACCAACCTTTGATTCCAGTGCTGCTATGGTTGCTTTCGTCTTTGATCGGATTTCAACCTCCAGTTCTGCTAGTTTAGCCTTGAGTTCTTTGTTCTGGCGCTCCAACATAGATCTCTGGCCCTCAAGCTTCACCACAGATGACTTCTCTGTGTTGTAATCAGTTTGCAACTGTTCCATGGAAAGCTGACTCTTTCTCATTTTATCCATTAGTACCTGTCAATGAAAAATTAAGTTGTCACTATTTTCAAAGATATCGGAGTGATAATAGGTATCTTAAAGACTGCTCTTAATATATAATATGTATTTCATTAGTAATTTGAGACAAAAATAGTCACCCTGTACTGCTGCACCACTTACAGAAGATATGATTCAAGACAAAAATTATCACAATTTAAATTACCTCAACATTGCCCTGTTCATCTTCTAGTTCTTCTTCTAGAGTAGAGATGCGAGCCTCAAGCCTCTTTTTCTCGTCTGCACTCAAGGTGGCCTTAGACGAGTATTGGTTAAGTTCCTCTTGGAGTTCATCTCTCTCAATCTCTGCATTCTGATGAAGTAATGTTTATTAGGTAACAATTGTATTTAGTAATTTTACAGTTAACAAACAGATGTTCATTCATGTGATACAACCTGCTACATTTATAATAACTACTATACTATAAAATTAAAAGCTATCTTTGCCAAAAGGAATCCTAAGAGAGACATGTTAAATCTGTGTCAGTCAATAGCACATTTAAAAAATAATAAAACATGTGCAGTACATAAATGGGTAATTTATTTGGATTAATTTCTAATAACCATTAAATTTATTGACAATGCAACAAATATCATAAATTAATATGCTGCATTTGTATAAACAAAAATTAATATGCAAAGAGTAAGGACTACAATATTAACAGGCCTCAGTCTGCTGGCCCTACAGCCAAGTTTGAACTTGACACTCGCCCTGCAGGAAGTAATTTGGAGAACAATGAAACTTATCATAATCTTGACTAACAAATTTGGTTAAGTAATGTGCCTCTTTCTCACACATATGTGGAGTCAGCAGTTTGAGGTCAGTACAGTTCCTTCCTCACCCTTTCACAGCAAAGAAATACTGTACACAAAAATGAACACAACTAAGAAATATAGGGAATGTTGTAACTGAACTAACAAATACACACACCCAAGAGAGATGAACAGGAGCCAAAGCCTCCTGCAGGACAAGCAAGGAGGCCTAGGACCAGAACAAGAATGAATTTATACAATAATATCAAGGGCTGAACATGGAGGGAAAAAAAAAAAAAAGACAGACAGACATTAAGTATGACACTAGCGAATTATCCATGATGCACACATCAAACAGTCCCAATCACAAGAAAATGCAGACACAACCATTACAACAGTTTTGAGAGCCAAAAAATGGGAACACTTCAGGAAGAGAAACACTAAAATGACAGAGGAAGGCAAGTATTAAGTAAATTGAGCAAGGAAACAATAGATCCTGAAGGCAAAACAGACAACATAATTATAATAAAAAGAGGCGAGATGAAGACATGGGCAAGCTCACTTCATCTTCAATAAATCACCTGAAACAAAAATTAGTAGATGCTTAGAAGATGGAAAATTTCATTCCATTATTCAGTAGAGGAGATGAAGGCAACCTATATAGAACCTTGACATGTTTATCAAGCTAAGTAATGAAAATGGCAAGAAAACATGAAATACTGATTTATTAATTCTTCACAGATCAAAAAACTTCAGAAATAGGATGTCTTGACTCATGTCTACAGAAGCAGACAATACATTCCTCACCTGCAAGAAAGTCTTTCAGAACAACAAGACTTCTGATTGGTAAGTGAAACAAGTAACACTGTACCAGAATTACCAACAAGAAGTTCTAAATTACCCGATATGTCCTAAACAAGCATATCCTGCAGCGAGGAGGTGGTTGGAGGCAGTAGAGATGTGCTGTTTAAGGGCAATGTGTGGTGTAAATATTATGCAGAGAATTCAGAGTGTGGAAATTATGTGGTGTGGAGTTGATAAAAGTATTAGTCAGAGGGCTGAAGATCGGTTGTTGAGGTGGTTTGGTCATTTAGAGAGAATGGATCAAAGTACAATGACATGGAGAGCGTATAAATCTGTAGGGGAAGAAAAGCGGGGTAGGGGTCATCCTCGAAAAGGTTGGAGGGAGGGGGTAAAGGAGGTTTTGAGGGCGAGGGGCTTGGACTTCCATCAAGCGTGCATGAGCATGTCAGATAGGTGTGAATGGAGACGAATGGTTTTTGGGACCTGACGAACTGTTTGAGTGTGAGCAGGGTAATATTTAGTGAAGGGATTCAGGGGAACCGGTTATTTTTATATAGCCAGACTTGAGTACTGGAAATGGGAAATACAATGTCTGCACTTTAAAGGAGGGGTTTGAGATATTGGCAGTTTGGAAGGATATGTTATAGTATATCTTTATATATGCTTCTAAACTGTTGTATCTGGGTGCCTCTGCAAAGACAGTGATTATGTATGAGTGAGGTGAAAGTGTTGAATGATGAAAGTATTTTCTTTTTGGGGATTTTCTTTGTTTTTGGGTCACCCTGCCTCGATGGGAGATGGCTGACTTGTTGAAAAAGAATACAAGAAAGTCTGGATCAACACTTAGAAAAAATTCCTCATCAAATGGATGAGCAATCATGCCTAATAAACCTTACAGACTAAGACAGGTCATCCGAGATAAAAAAAAAAAATTTGGGTGGACTTCAGGGACATGAACTGTAAGAAAACCTTGGAAACTATGCAACAAAGGTTATTCAGCAAACTTTATATAAAAGTTAAGGTAACAAGAAAGAATGTAACACAGATTAGGAAATATTTAAAAACTAGGAAGCTTATAGTTATTGAAATAAAGATAAACGAGTTAATCAGTGGAATTACTCAAGGATCAGTATAGGGTCTCGTAATGCTTCTAGTACATAAGTAACTTATGAAAAGGAGTAAACTCCTGTACATCAATGTTTGCAGACGATACCACAACAGTGAGAAGAATGTGACAGATAACTGTAGGAGAACCTGAGTAAACCACAAAAATGGTTAAATACAACCCATCTTCAAAAGAGAGCTTGTTTTCCAACATTTTAAAGTGCATCATTTTCTGAATGATCTAAAGAAAGTACAAACACAGTTTCTTAAGGCAAGGTTACTTCAATTTAACCTAAATTTAAAAGCAGTAGAATTAATCACAAAAAGAAATTAACAGATGAGAGGGTAACTTCTTGCAGTAGAAGATGCATCGCCAATGCTTAATTCACTGAATTTTTTTTATGTATTATAGTGCGAGAATCAAGAAAAGATGTTAGAGAGTTTAAACCTCAGTAAAAGCAAGATTACAAAACCAAAACAAAGGAAGGCAATAAGAGACGGTACCCTACAGCTGGCAATAAGAAAGATGACGGCTCAGGAAATATAGAATCCATTTAAAAATACCCATTACCCCAAGATTGTTGCATGAAGCACACGAACAACACATGCTACTAAATATTTGAACTTAAAGATAACATTCAGAAACCTAGATAAAGGCACAACTGAAAAACCACATTACCTCATTTATGAGATGAAGTCTAATAAGCAGCACTAGTGTGGAATCCTCAGGTAGTTACATACAAACCAAGACTTTAGAGGGGTCCAAAGAAGTGTATCTAGACTGGTGCCAGAGTTGAGAATAAAGAGCTAAAAGGAAAGAACTAAACTGCCTTTCTCCAGAAGAACAAAGAATATGAAGGTGAAAGATCATGACATACAAAAATACTCAGGAGTATGGATAAAACACTTTACCAAAGCAACAAGAGGATATGGAAACCACACACCCCAATAAGCAACAGGTGTATTTCAACAGAAGTGAAGTAGAATGATTTTGACAAAGTAAAAAAAAAAAAAAAAAAAAAAAATACAAATAAGCAATTATCAATAAGTACTGTAATTACAAAGAGGCAATTATCAATAAGTACTGTAATTACTTATTGATAACTGCTTATTTGTAATTATAAAAAAGCAATTACATATGAGTAGTTACAAGCTGGAGAGGGAGAATTCATTGAATGCCTAGTAAGGTACTGGTATGTCTTACCAAACAGAAAAGAGCAAGCAACAACAGAAGACAAAGTTTTAAAGTAAGAGTAACTAGAATACCCCAGGAGAGGGCTAGGCCATGCTGTTTCTAGTGTATGTTATTGACCTGTTTGTGGGGATACATCTGCAAAATTTTGTAGGTGACAAATTTACAAAAAGGACAAAAATGTGACAGTAGGAAGCTGCAAGAAGACTTGGACAAAATATAATGTCAAAAAATGGGTCCTCAAGTTTTACAATGCCAACAGCAAAATAAAAAGAATGGGGGTGAAAGACTGGAGAGAACACAATTTGACAATCTGAAAGGGAACCAGCTTACCTGCAACATATCTGAAATAGAAAAAAATTTAAAAAATTACACTAAATCTGCCCCCTTTCTCCACCTATGCACATTAACAGGTAATTCCATCATCTTCAGAAATCTAAAATTATTAAAAAAAAGTAAAGCTCTCACCACACAGTTGCAACCATTCCTTGAATACATACCGCCAATGTGGAGCCCTCACCTGACCAAAGGAAAATTGAGAAGATCCACAGGTATGCATTCAGACTAGTACCAGATTGTAGAGGACTGTTTTAAGAGGATAAACTATATGAGCTAGAGCAGAGGCCGGGGAACTGGGGTAAATTACCACAAATGGGATAAAAATGAAAATCTCGGGGGTTATGAAGTCTCAAACAAATAAAACTGCACAAATATTTACTATTTAATAAGCAAGACAAATTATGAAAGTCTTATTTCTCAAACAAATAATTTTTAGTTTTTTAATAAAAATAAAAATTAATTTGTAGGGACCATTTCTTAAGTTGGCCTGCAGTTCATTTTTCATTTTGTTAATTCTGAATTTTATTTTTGAAGTTGCATTATCATATGTAATTCATACTTTTCACCTTGTATGACTATTCTCCATGCAAATGGATTCAATAAACTAATCCAAATTTGAATGCTCCTTGTGTTTTCCCAGATTCTGTGAGTAATTTCGCTGCACACAAATTTGTTTTGGGGTAAAACTCTGAGCTACAGTTTTGCCCTTAACCCTTTCATTGTCTGTACCGTAGTACTAAGGGTTTGAAGTCACTACTGGTGCCGTAGTGCTGTGCCATGAGCTCAGCTCACTCAAACTGCAAGTAGTAAATTTGGGTTTAGATATGAGAGAATGGGTCTATGCAATAAGTGTGCACCACAAAAAAAATCCTGCAGCATGCAGTGCATAAGAAAAAACTGCGGCAGTTTTTGGTTTAAAACAGTGACTTTGTGGTGTATTTTCATATGCATTTTATGGTTGTATTCTCAGTTTCTTGGTCTCATTTGATAGGTGGAAGATATATTACAGAAATAGAGATGATTTTGACTGGTTTCAGGACTGAAAATAGTTGAAATTTGCCTCAAAGTAGTTGAATTGTTTGATTTTTGATGTTCAAGAGTAAATAAATTATGTCACTCATCCAATACATGTCCAACTGGTAGATTTAATATGCATTCAATTATGCTTTATTATTTAAACAATTATTACAATACTGCATAACAGTAAATCTACTTTTTCTGTGTGAATTTTGTGGAATTCATATTTAAAGCCTGGGAATGTAGCTAATGAACAGAGGAAATGTTATTTTAGTGCCAGGAATGCCTGCATTGTTTATTCTGGACCCCATTTTGAAATTGGAATATTTTGAAATTTGTGAAATTGGCCAAATTACCAATTTCTGATCACTGTATTGGGTAGCTGAAATAGTTGATTGGGCAGTTTCTTGTACTCAGTCGATAAAATGGAAGACATATTAGCGAAATACCTAAGAATTTGCTCTACCGGAACAATGTAATAGGCCTAAAACAGGACTCAAAGTAGGCAAAAATCATTGATCCATAAATATCATTGACATAGCAAAATTCGGAAAAGCGTAATTTCGGCAATTTTCCATCAAATTTCGTGCTTTTATTTTATTACCTTCAGAAAAAGATTCTCTACTATTTCATAAGAAAAACATTTTTTTTTTTAAATTCCCGGACACTCTGGATAAGTTTCAGATCCCGGGTTTGGACAATGAAAGGGTTACGGAATGCTGAACAAGAGGCAATATGATAAAGACATACTGTAGATTTTGTACAAGTCTGACAAGGAAAGTATGAGAAGAGTTCAAAACAAGACTAAGAATAGAACACTACAGGACAACTTTAAGAATAACAAGTAAGACCAGGAATACAATGGCTATAATGATACCAAACTGATTGTGCTACAAATTTTACTATACACAGCCCAATTCAGTGACCTTCCAATAAATTATTACAATAAGAGCTTCATTTTTACACAGCAATTATGAGATCGAAACCAGTTTGGGGAGGGGAAGGGGTGATGGACTTCTACTAGACATGTCATCATCTTACAAAATACATTTGGGAACTAATCTGAAAAAAGTAAACCTGGTATTTGCTGAACTGTGTGAATCTATTACCAATAGCCTGACTGATCAAGCTATCAACTAGTTCTGGCCTAAGCTGTGGGGTAATGACCACCAGAACCATCATCCAGTAGAATGTGAAAGGATCTGGACAAACTGCAGAGTTGGTCAGATAAGTGGTTGCTTGAATTCAACCCCAGTATATGCAAGGTTATGAAGATATAAGAAGGGGGCCACTAGAATGGACACAAAGCGTACACTGAGGGGATAAAGACTCCACACCTCATTCAACAAGAACCTAGGAGTAAGCATAGTGACTATCATGTCATCAGAGGCTCACAACAAGATAACCTATGCAACCAATGATCACCTGGCAAATCTGGGTGACCTTCAGGAGCCTCAACAAGCCATACTGGTTACTTAATACAACATATAAGAACATAAGAATGTAGGGACACTGCAGTAAGCCTACTGGCCCATACAAGGCAGCTCCTTAAATACAATATATGTCAGGCTCATCTGAGTATGCAGAACCAATATGGAAACCACACCTGAGGAAGCACGTTATGAAACTGGAGAAAGTGCAGAAGTATGTAACGAGACTGGTTCCAGAGTTAAGGGGTATGCACTACAAGGAAAGGTTAAGGAACTGAATCTAAACTCTGAAAGACAGAAAGGCCATAGGAGATATATCATACAAAATACTCAAGAATAATTGACATGATAGACAGGGACAGGCTGTAAACAACGACACAGCTGGAAACTATACACAAGTCAGAGAGATGTCAGGAAATATTTCTTCAGTTTCAGGGTGGGTGGGAAGTAGAATACCCTCGATGAAGTGATGGTAGAAGGCAGACTTCACACAGTTTTAAGAATAGGTACAACAGGGCCCACAAGGTTAGGAGAGAATCTGGCAAGCAGTAAGTTGAAAGGCAGGGCCATGAGCTATAACTATCCCCTGCAACCACACAAGTCTGAAAATCTTTCCTTACCTTGTGTCCTTGCAGTCTAACAGACTACTTATCAATCCTCTCCAATAAAGTTCAATCTTATGTTATAAATCTAACGCAATTCCAGTTTTTTTCCTATCAATCAACTAGCTATATCTGCTTTTAAAGCTTCCTCCCTACTTTTTTATTTCTAATACCATGTCTTATTTGGAATTTCCCAATTCAGCAATGACTCAGCTTAAAAACACTTATCTTTAAAATGGGAAACTCATCTACCTGCTGCAGCTTTATAACTCCTCATTCTATATACCCCATGCCAGCAGTGAGCTAAGTAAACCAACTGTACACAGAATCCATGTTCAAGTATTCTGCTTGCTTCAATGTCTTTATGGCACAACTACTCTCTGATGCTGTCATATCTTGAGCAATTTTCTGCTGCTTCATATCAAACAGGGCTCCTATCAATGCTAAACTAGAAAGACAGCTTAGCTATGGTCCATATAATCTCTATTTTAAAATCTTTGTTATATGCACCAGTATACTTATCCATTCTGCCCTGGACAATGCTTAAGACTAATTAACAGGACCTTAAAATTATAACCTTCTACGTATGCTAACCTACTTAATGCATTAGGTGGAAAGAGGATAAACAAAACATACAGAGGTTTAAACAAATGAAAAAGAGTTACTTAATGCCATTCAAAAACAGAAGCAAGCCCAAGAGCTAAAGCTCATTCTTACTCTAAAAACTTCAATACACAAAAATAATTACAAGCTAACTTTCCTTTTATTTATAAGGTATAAACAAGAATTAATGTAGCATCTCATTATTGAGAGCTCCCAGGAAATTTTACAAAACTGCACAAGAAAAACAAATTATATGTAAAAGTTATTTTTTACTAAATACTCAGCCTTTATGTAAATCTTACCTTGCGAGCTCTTTCAGCAGAACCAAGATCTTCCTGGTACTGAAGCAGTTCAGTTTCCATGACCTTAATCTTTCTTTCCAATTCCTTGTATTGAACAGACATTTCTTCCCGTGAAGCTCTACTCTCTTCTGCCTCTCTCTGATATTCCTTCAGTTGTGCTCCTGCTCGCTTTAACTGCTTGAGTGCATCATCCTTGACCTTGCTGTTCATCTCTAACTGACCTTCCATGTCCTTAAGATCACCCTCCAACTTCTTGCGTGCTGTTACTGCAGCTGTGCGTTGCTTACGCTCTTCCTCGAGCTCTGCCTCGAGTTCTCGCAGCTGTTTCACAAGTCCACGTCTTTTTTCCTCTCCCTGTTCCTCTCTAGCATTCAGGTCACGTTCAAATTGTGCCTTCATTGCTTGCATATTTACTTCTAGTCTTAGCTTGGCATCCTCTGTTAGCTGTAGTTCATCTTCAAGTTCTTCAATCTGCAAAGATAAATAGTAATTACTCCATAAAGAAGTGGAGAAGAATCCTTCCTCTGTAAGCCATGTATGTCATAAGAAGCTACTAAAATACCAGGAGCAAGTGGCTAATAACCCCTTCTCTTGTATAAATTACTAATGGTGAAAGAGGACTCGAGTGTTGAAAATAAAAAATAATTACAACTGATTCTAATACAATAGTTTTAAATTATACCAAAGACCAAGTGTTCCATTTTAAGTCAGGTGTTACAAGTATTTGTAATTATTTACCTGAGTCTTCTGTTCAGCCAACTGGGATTCCAGAGCACGTTTTGCTTTTTCCAGTTCATGAACATTCTTATCAGCAGTCCCACGAGTTGAAACCAAATCATCAAGTTCAATTTGTAATCGTTTCTTGCCAGTTTCAAGGTCTTCAATACGTTCCATGTATTCCTCCAAAGTTCTAACAAAGTACATATCGAAAATACAATAATTAATAAATACAATTAAGAGCATTAAACCTGACCATTATTAGATTGCAAATACTCTACACATTACTTTTTTGCCAAATTAATTATTTCTTATACACTAACAACTGGGCCAAGTACTGCTGCAAGCTCTGAAAAGTTATGATACACAAATATTTGTGCAGAACTGTTGAATAAATATGAAATACAGGGGAAAAAGCATAAATCAAATAACAATAGTGCAAATTTACCTGTTCAGTGATAGGATCTTTGTCTCCTTTTCCCTAGCCTCTCGTTCTGAATTTTCCTTCTCCTGTTGACAACGTTCATAATTGCTCTTCTCTTCATTGAGCAGTTTGTCAAAGTTACGTTGCTTCTTCTCCAGCTCGACAACCTTGGCACGGTTAGCATCAATGTCAACTTGAGCATCTTCCAGTTCAGCTTGCAACTTGCGTTTACTCTTCTCTAATTTCTCATTTGTGGCTTCCAATTCAGCCAAGCGAGCACGGAGCTCTTCCAGTTCTTTCATCTGGCGCTTGCGCGTCTCTTCCAACTGTTGTGCATTTCCAGACTCTT
Organism: Cherax quadricarinatus; assembly: GCF_038502225.1. NCBI lineage: Eukaryota > Metazoa > Arthropoda > Malacostraca > Decapoda > Parastacidae > Cherax > Cherax quadricarinatus. The sequence continues at coordinate 4,050,475 of NC_091340.1, read as the reverse complement.
CATCAGCTTTCTTCTTTGCCTCACTTAACTGTACTTGTAGAGTAGCAACTTGTTTCTCGAAATTACGCTTGGCACTCTCCTCTTCTTCGAGAGACTCTTGTAAATGATCTTTCTCTTGTTCTAGAGCACGTACACGAGAGTTGAGGTTGAGCTTCTGCCGTGTTTCTTCCTCAAGAAGACCTTGAGTCTCTTGCAAGTGAGCTTCTAGATTTTTTAACTGGTTATTAGCAGACATGGCTTTGGAATCTGCTTCTTCCACTGCAATATTTGCAGCACTTAACTCCTGCTCTAACCTTGTAAGACGTTCTTGAATGTCAGATTTGTTACGCTCTGATTCTGCAATCTTTTGCTGCATATCTGAGATTATAGCTTCATATTGTTTTCGTTTCTTTTCACTTTCCTGTTTGCTAACTGTAAGGCTCTTCAGTTCATTTGCCATGTCTGCATTTTCAGCTTCAAGTTGATTCTTGGCTTTATCCAAACCAGCTTTTAGTTTCTTGAGCTGATCAATTTCTACATTCAGATTCTCAAGCGCATGCCCGTGTTTCTGCCGTAGCTCAGTAATCTGTTGTTCATGAAGTGCCTGATCATCATCTAAACTTTTCTTTAAAGAGGCTAATTCCTCTTCTCTCTTGCTGCGTAATTCTTGTTGTGCTGCCGTTGTATCCAGTGAATCTAACAGCTCATTTTTAAGTGCCTCCAATTCCTCATTCAAGTCTCTCTTCTGCTTCTCAGCCTTTGCTCTTAGGTTACGCTCTGCTTCAAGGTCTTCCTGTAATTCGTTTAATTGGGATTCCACCTCACGCATATTCTTCTGCAGCTGTGACTTTGCTGCAGCCTCTTCATCAACTCTCATCATGGCTTGTGCTAATTCTTCCTCTCGTTTAGCCAACTGAATCTGTACTTCGTGAATCTGATTCTTTTTCTCATTAATCTGTTCCTTCAAATCATTAAGATCCGTTTCACACTTCCTCTTTGCACGTTCTAATTCTGATCTGCCTTGCTGCTCTTTTTTAATTCTATCCTCAAGTTCTGTAAGCATAGATTCATGCTTTGCTTTGAGTTTCATAAGATGTTTAGATTTTTCTTCTTCTTCTGCTAATGTACTTGAAACATCTGAGGAACGTTCTTCCAGTAATTTCTTCTCTTTTAGCAATTTCTGGTTTGAATCCTCAAGTAATGCATAGTCCTCTTCGAATTTCTTAATTTTACCATCACACTGAACTTTCTCTAGTTGGAGCTTTTGCCGAGCAGCCTCCTCCTCTTCTAGCTGTTCCTCTAGATCCTGAATCTGTAGCTGGAGTTTCTTTTTCTCAGTTGTAAGGTTACTCGTACGCTCTTCTTCCTCTTCTAGTCTGGTTTCCATATCATGCAATATATCTTCGAGTTCTTGCTTTCTTGCTAACAAACGGGCCCTCATTTCTTCAGCTTCAGCACATAACTCTGTCTCTGCCTGTAACTGTTCTGCCAAGACATTCTTTTCCTGTAATGCTTGTTGGAATTTGTTTTCCATGTCTGTATTAGTTTTCTTCTGAGCTTCAAGCACATGTTGTATCATCCTGAGTTCCTCCTCTTTCTGAACAAGCTTTTCTTCCTGTTTAGTCACTTGGAGAAGTGGTTTTACCTTTGTGTACAGACGCCACCATTGCCAGTTACGGAGCTTGAGATAAGCAGCACAGTTACGTTGGATGATTCTAATGGCATTAAGCTGCTGAAGCCTCTTTTGGTAGTTCTTTCGAGCCAACATACCACGACAATATGCCTGGAATTGTACAATAAGATCTGTCATTTTAATATCTCTCTCCTCTTCCAGTGATGCTAAAACACCAGCTCTCAGGAAAATCTTGCTCTGGCCAATGCGGTACAAGTTGGGTTCAAGTTCTAGGGCCTGGATCATCATTTCACAGGCCTTTTTGCCATCCATAAAGCCTTTGGGGATAACATTGGGAGTGAGGAGTTCATATCGCTGGCGGAACTCTTGGAAGGGGATGCGGTTAGGGAATCCTTGGCGACAGATTCTGATACCTTCGAGCACACCATTACACCTGAAAGACAATTACATTGAGCACTAAATAATATAACTACTATGGATTAACAAAGTAAAATATTAACCTTTTAATATACAATTCACAGAGGCAAAAAGCTACTTAACATTGAGTTTAATACATCCTTTAGTTTTCTAGCAGCCTTGTAATTTAATTTTGAAGTTAAAGGAAAATTATCAGTAAGAAACTTTAAAGGAATAAAGAATAGCAGGAGGTAATGGATTCAAGAAAGGAGGGCAGATACAAATTCCATCCCTGACAAGTGTCAAATGCCACTATTCCAAAGTTGTTTTAATTCCTAGATGTTCCAATACCTTAGAAGATATTTAAAATCATAAATATAGCATTTCCAACATTGTCAAACAAGTATCATGAAAATATCAAATAAAAATGTTTAGCAGAAACTAACATATATGCTTATAATGACAATAAGGAAATGTTTAACCCTGAGTAGCTTCTACAGTTAGAACTGAAGAAGCCACTTGTTAAATTTAAATTTATTGATCTGTGCATACATGTATCATTCCAGTTCTTGTTAATATTACCATACCAATTCAACTTTGAAATACCTAGGTTTAAAATAAAAATTATTTATATAAATTCTTTTTTTTTTTTAAATTCTTACCTCAGCTGATCAAGCACAAGACCTGCATCAATTTTGCCAGCTCGCTTGTCATGATTTGGGATTATGCATCGCACGAAGTTGGGGTTGGTGTTTCTCAGAGTCATCATGAGCTTGGTCAACTGCTCCTTGTACAGCTGGCTTACTGTGCGGAACATTCCTTTCCTAGTACGAGCACCAAACTGGCTGTCGCCCATCGCCTGTTGGGCCATTCCAACAATCTCGGCTGCAAATATTTTGTAGGGTGGTCAGAGTAGCTGAAACATCTCTTATCACAAGAGCAGCTATGAAGAAATTACTGGATAGAACCAAATAAATTTTGGAATTCTCCTTTGTAATATGCCTTTAAATACTGTACTACAGATACATTTTTTCCCTAATGTCTGGAACATTAAAAAATTACCAATTTTGAGAAAATTAACAATGGCTGCCAATGTTTGAAACTGTCTTTCTTACAAATACGCAGGCTTCCGGATTTTCAAATTTGTATTATCCAACATTTTCAGTATGGGCAATCAACATTATATTAAATTACCCACTGTCTTTTTGGATCAAATAGCTATCTATTCTGGTCATTATTTTTTATAAATAGCAATATTAAGCAGATTAGTGCAATATAGTACAGAAATATGGTTTTGTGTGCAAGGGGCTTGGACATATAGCAGCTATGTGTGAGTATGTTAGATAGGACTGAATGGAGATAATTGGTTTTTGGGACTTGATGACCTGTTGGAGTGTGAGCAAGATAATATTTTGTGAAGGGATTCAGGGAAAATAAAATAAAAGGTTGATGGGTAGGCCCACGATGTACGTTTATAGAGGGGCAACTGATATATCGGATCATTATTTAGTTGTAGCTACAGTTAGAGTAAGAGGTAGATGGGAAAAGAGGAAGGTGGCAACAAAAAGTAAGAGGGAGGTGAAAGTGTATAAACTAAGGGAAGAGGAAGTTCGGGTGAGATATAAGCGACTATTGGCAGAAAGGTGGGCTAGTGCAAAGATGAGTTGTGGGTGGGTGGGGGGGGGGGGGTTGAAGAGGGTTGGAATAGTTTTAAAAATGCAGTATTAGAATGTGGGGCAGAAGTTTGTGGTTATAGGAGGGTGGGGGCAGGAGGAAAGAGGAGTGATTGGTGGAATGATAAAGTAAAGGGTGTGATAAAAGAGAAAAAGGTAGCTTATGAGAGGTTTTTACAAAGCAGAAGTGTTATAAGAAGAGCAGAGTATATGGAGAGTAAAAGAAAGGTGAAGAGAGTGCAAAAGGAGAGCAGATGATAGAGTGGGAGAGGCACTCAAGAAATTTTAATGAAAATAAGACAAAATTTTGGAGTTAAACAAGTTAAGAAAGCCTAGGGAAGTATGGATTTGTCAGTTTAAAACAGAGTAGGGGAGTTAGTAGATGGGAAGATGGAGGTATTAGGTAGATGGTGAAAATACTTTGAGGAACTTTTAAATGTTAAGGAAGAAAGAGAGGCGGTAATTTCATGCACTGGTCAGGGAGGTATACCATCTTTTAGGAGTGAAGAAGAGCAGAATGTAAGTGTGGGGGAGGTACGTGAGGCATTACGTAGAATGAAAGGGGGTAAAGCAGCTGGAACTGATGGGATCATGACAGAAATGTTAAAAGCAGGGGGATATAGTGTTGGAGTGGTTGGTACTTTTGTTTAATAAATGTATGAAAGAGGGGAAGGTACCTAGGGATTGGTGGAGAGCATGTATAGTCCCTTTACATAAAGGGAAAGGGGACAAATGAGACTGTAAAAATTATAGAGGAATAAGTTTACTGAGTATACCAGGAAAAGTGTATGGTAGGGTTATAATTGAAAGAATTAGAGGTAAGACAGAATGTAGGATTGCGGATGAGCAAGGAGGTTTCAGAGTGGGTAGGGGATGTGTAGATCAAGTGTTTACATTGAAGCATATATGTGAACAGTATTTAGATAAAGGTAGGGAAGTTTTTATTGCATTTATGGATTTAGAAAAGGCATATGATAGAGTGGATAGAGGAGCAATGTGGCAGATGTTGCAAGTATATGGAATAGGTGGTAAGTTATTAAATGCTGTAAAGAGTTTTTATGAGGATAGTCAGGCTCAGGTTAGAGTGTGTAGAAGAGGGAGACTACTTCCCGGTAAAAGTAGGTCTTAGACAGGGATGTGTAATGTCACCATGGTTGTTTAATATATTTATAGATGGGGTTATAAAGGAAGTAAATGCTAGGGTGTTCGGGAGAGGGGTGGGATTAAATTATGGGGAATCAAATTCAAAATGGGAATTGACAGTTACTTTTTGCTGATGATACTGTGCTTATGGGAGATTCTAAAGAAAAATTGCAAAGGTTAGTGGATGAGTTTGGGAATGTGTGTAAAGGTAGAAAGTTGAAAGTGAACATAGAAAAGAGTAAGGTGATGAGGGTATCAAATGATTTAGATAAAGAAAAATTGGATATCAAATTAGGGAGGAGGAGTATGGAAGAAGTGAATGTTTTCAGATACTTGGGAGTTGATGTGTCGGCGGATGGATTTATGAAGGATGAAGTTAATCATACAATTGATGAGGAAAAAAAGGTGAGCGGTGCATTGAGGTATATGTGGAGCCAAAAAATGTTATCTATGGAGGCAAAGAAGGGAATGTATGAAAGTATAGTAGTACCAACACTCTTATATGGATGTGAAGCTTGGGTGGTAAATGCAGCAGCGAGGAGGCGGTTGGAGGCAGTGGAGATGTCCTGTTTAAGGGCATTGTGTGGTGTAAATATTATGCAGAAAATTCGGAGTGTGAAAATTAGGAAAAGGTGTGGAGTTAATAAAAGTATTAGTCAGAGGGCAGAAGAGGGGTTGTTGAGGTGGTTTGGTCATTTAGAGAGAATGGATCAAAGTAGAATGACATGGAAAGCATATAAATCTATAGGGGAAGGAAGGCAAGGTAGGGGTCGTCCTCGAAAGGGTTGGAGAGAGGGAGTAAAGGAGGTTTTGTGGGCGAGGGGCTTGGACTTCCAGCAAGCGTGCGTGAGCGTGTTAGATAGGAGTGAATGGAGACGAATGGTACTTGGGACCTGACGATCTGTTGGAGTGTGAGCAGGGTAATATTTAGTGAAGGGATTCAGGGAAACTGGTTATTTTCATATAGTCGGACTCGAGTCCTGGAAATGGGAAGTACAATGCCTGCACTTTAAAGGAGGGGGTTTGGAATATTGGCAGTTTGGAGAGATATGTTGTGTATCTTTATATGTATATGCTTCTAAACTGTTGTATTCTGAGCACCTCTGCAAAAACAGTGATAATGTGTGAGTGTGGTGAAAGTGTTGAATGATGAAAGTATTTTTCTTTTTGGGGATTTTCTTTCTTTTTTGGGTCACCCTGCCTCGGTGGGAGACGGCTGACTTGTTGAAAAAAAAAAAAAAAAATTCAGGGAAACCAGTTAATTTTATATAGTAGGACTTGAGTACTGGAAATGGGAAGTATAATACCTGCTCTTGAAAGGAGGGGTTTGGAATACTGGCAGTGTGGAGGCATATGTTACATATCTTTATATATGTTTCTAAACTATTGTATCTGGGTGCCTCTGAAAAGACTGATTATGTATGAGTGACGTGAAACTGTTGAATGATTAGGAAAGTATGTTCTTTTTGGGGAGTTTTTCTTTTTTGGGTCACCCTGCCTCCGTGGGAGAGGCCGACTTGTTGGACAAAAAAAATAGTAGTACTAGGTAGTAGGTTGGTAGACAGCAATCATTCAAGGTCCTACCGTCCTACCATGAGTGTAAAAATGAAGCCTGTATTTGTTTTACATGATGGTAGGATTGCTGGTGTCTGTCTGTCTCATAAACATGCAAGATTTCAGGTATGTCTTGCTACTTCTACTTACACTTAGGTCACACTACACATGCATGTACAAACTTATAATTACATACACCCCTCTGGGTTTTCTTCTATTTTCTTTCTTGTTCTTGTTTATTTCCTCTTATCTCCATGGGGAAGTGGAACAGAATTCTTCCTCCATAAGCCATGCATGTTGTAAGAGGCGACTAAAATGCCGGGAGCAAGGGAGCTAGTAACCCCTTCTCCTGTATAAATTACAAAATTTAGAAAGAGAAACTTTCGTTTATCTTTTTGGGCCACCCTTCAAAGTTAATGTTGCAGTTTAAAAACTGTAGTGTAAAGCACCCTTCTGGCAAGACAGTGATGGAGTGAATGATGGTGAAAGTTTTTCTTTTTCGGGCCACCCTGCCTTGGTGGGAATCGGCCAGTGTTAATAAAATAAAAAAAATAAATCTGTCTCACATGTACACAGATATAGACAGATATCCTAGGTAGTAGGTTGGTAAACAGCAACCGCCCAGGGAGGTACTACCGTCCTGCCAAGCGAGTGTACAACGAAAACCTGTAATTGTTTTACATGATGGTAGGATTGCTGGTGTCTTTTGTCTGTCTCATAAACATGCAAGATTTCAGGTATGTCTTGCTACTTCTACTTGCACTTAGGTCACACTACACATACATGTACAAGCATATATATACACACCCCTCTGGGTATTCTTCTATTTTCTTTATAGTTCTTGTTTATTTCCTCTTATCTCCATGGGGAAGTGGAACAGAATTCTTCCTCCGTAAGCCATACGTGTTGTAAGAGGTGGCTAAAATGCCGGGAGCAAGGGGCTAGTAACCCCTTCTCCCATATAAATTACTAAATTTAAAAGAGAAACTTTCGTTTTTCTTTTTGGGCCACCCTGCCTTGGTGGGATACGGCCGGTGTATTGAAAGAAAGAAATAGACAGATATATAGACAGACAGCCAAAGCAAGCCAGCCGGCCAGCCTGCCGAATACATAAGAACATAAGAAAGAAGGAACACTGCAGCAGGCCTACTGGCCCATGCAAGGCAGATACACATCACACTCCCTCCCCCCGGCTTAGAAAAATGACCCACCAAGTCAGGTCACATCCATTGAAGGAAGGAGCATGACATCAGACCTAGTAGCACAAGCTAATCAGGTCCACCTCACACCCACCCACACTCACTCATGTATTTATCTAACCTATTTTTACTTTCCTCTTAAAATGGGAGCATTAATCCGACATGGCATCAGTGAATCCCTGGTGTTTGCCACGCTATTTGCTCTAGCTGGCGCTCAACTGAACTGGTGCTCCCATAAGGTACTAAGTGCTCCCAGATTTTTTTTAATAGTGTGCACACCGAGTGCACAGACCCATCCTTTCATGTCTAGGCGACTCAAGCCTATTGTGCCAAATTTGAAGGAATGAAAAATAAAACGCTGATCTACGTTTGGAGCGCTGTGAGTGCAAACGTTGATCTACATTTGGACAGTTTAAAGGTTAAGAAAACCTAGGGAAAGAGTGGATTTGTCAGTTAAAAACAGAGTAGGGGAGTTAGTTGATGTGGAGCTGGAGGTATTGGGTAGATGGCAGGAATATTTTGAGAAACTTTTAAATGTCAATGAAGAAAGGGAGGTGGTAATTTCATGCACTGGTCAGGGAGGTATAACATCTTTTAGATGTGAAGAAGAGCATTAAGTGGGTGGGGGGGAGGTGCGCGAGGCATTACGTAGAATGAAAGGGGGTAAAGCAGCTGTAACTGACGGGATCGTGACAGAAATGTTAAAAGCAGGGGAAGATATAGTGTTGGAGTGGTTGGTCTTTTTGTTTAGTAAATGTATGAAAGAGGGGAAGGTACCTAGGGATTATCAGAGAGCATGTATAGTTCCTTTATATAAAGGGAAGAGGGACAAGAGACTTAAAAATTATAGGGGAATAGGTTTACCGAGTATACCAAGAAAAGTGTACGGTAGGGTTATTATTGAAAGGATTAGAGGTAAGACAGTACGATTGCAGATGAGCGAAGAGGTTTTAGAGTGAGTGGGGGATGTGTAGATCAAGTGCTTACATTGAAACATGTATGTGAACAGTATTTAGATAAAGGTAGGGAAGTTTTCACTGCATCAACCCTCGTATTTTTGTACAATTTCCTTCTTCGATTCTATCGTATTATTATTATTATATTAATATTATTATTATTATTATTAGCAGTAGCAGAAATGTTTGATTCTTTGCTGTGTTCAAGAGTAAACACATGGTGTCACCTTCCAATACCTGTCTGAATAGCCATTCTAATATGCAGTCATGGATGGGTTGACATTATTTATACTGTAGTTTAATAGCAAATAATAAACAAACAAAACACTCACCACACAGTGGTGGGAGGGCTGGCTGCCAGTTGCAGGGGTCGGAGGGAGGGTAGTAAGGACTCGTGGCGGTAAACTTAAATATGATTTGGCAGCTGGGAATTTGGCGGTTGGGAATTCGCGAATGTGTGAAGCCCGCGAAAGTTGAAAACGCGAATGTTGAGGGAGACCTGTACTTATCATACCTTATTTATACATATGAAGTAAGCGGTTCATTAGAAGACAAGATAGGTTTGAAAGGCATTATTGAGCAGGGCAATGTGGGAACTTGTGATGCTCTATAACACTAGAGATTATACAAAGAAATATAAGTGAATAAACTTCCCCATAGCATTACAGGCTAATATACTGTGGAAGTCTGGATAATCAACTTACACAGAATTAACTTATTCACCTATTACTCTTAGCTCTAAGCCATTTTCACCAATACAAATGTTAAATGCTTACCATCTTTCCAGATCTGTACCATGAAGGGATCCTGAGAGGTCTGTAGCAGTGACACAATGTTCTCATTAAGGGGGTCCATGTTCTTCATGAGCCACTGATGGCCAGAATAGTCTACCTTGCCAGCATAATGGACGATGGCAAAGTCTGCTTTATCACGGAACTCGGACTTGCAAAACTTTGGGTGCACAGAATGGGAAGTGTTAAGTTTGTCTATGAAAGTTTTGTCTGTAGCTTTTGGGAACCAGCACTCTTCATCCAGCAAAGCCAAAATACCCATAGGCTGCAAAGAATTAAATTGTCATTTTTATTAATAATTTACAGTAAAACCTCTTATTAATGGATTTAGACAATTTCATATATTAAAAAAAAAAAAAAAAGTGAATAATTCCAGATTTTGTCCAAAGTGATAGTGTCTGATTGCCTTCTGAAGTATCAGACCAAGTCTGATAACTCCAACAACTGTGTTATGGACCTGTCAGCTTTCGTTGTTTCCCTCGAGTTATAGGCTGCCCATGCCAGTTTATTGTTTGTGATCACTTGTGCATACTTGTGTCATTCAGTCTCCAATTTTTCCTGGATTTAGAGTTTTGTGTGACCTTTATTAATATGTAGGTGCAGTTAACAACAGTTTCTAAAGCAAGTGCCGGTGTCAAGAGAAAATCTGTGGTTCTGTATTAAACAGAAAACTTGAACTAATAAACAAGGTCAAGTCTGGTATCTCAGTATCTACATTATTTTCACTAGTGGAGCTTTACAGCTCCTCTGATTCTCAATCATGGTAGTTTACACCTCATCTCTCCACCACAAAATGTTAAGTATTACTCTAAATTATGTACAGTACTATAAAATCTTTATACAGTACAGTACTGTAGTACTACAGGTCACAATATTCATATTCTTAAGCATGTGGTTATCTTCTGCACCAACAGACCACTTCCTCAGGAAACAACTAGACAATCGTGAAAATTATTTGGAAATTTTGGACAATCGGCAATATTGCACATCCCCTGCCCCCAATCAGTCCATTAATTAGAGGGTTCATTGTATTAGCGATTTCTAATATTGTAAAATATTATACAAATTTTCAACAAGATTTTTTTTTTTTTTTTTTTACCTAAACAGACATCTGCCAGGCAAGGGTGACTCAAACACACATTCACTATTCATTAAACTGGCAAACATATGCTAACTTCAGAATTCAGATTACCCTCTGACTACAACATCCTCCTGGCCCTCCTTCAGTGCAGGCACTGCCCTTCCCATCTCCAAGATTCAAAGCCAGTTAACCAGCTTCCCTGAGTCTCTTTATAAATGTTAATTTGCTCACACTCCAAGAGCACATACATTAAAAACCACTACTCTATTTACTCTTATGTAACACACTAGCTTACTGGATGCTCAAGCTCTTACAACTCAAAAGCCTGTCTTCTCCCTACCTTAACCATTCCTCGGGTGATCTCTGTCTCTCCTACATTTCACCCCATATTTATGTACCTTTTCCATCATCCTATCAATCGTCATTCTCTCTACATACCCAAATTACCTCAGCAACCCCTTGTCAGTCCTCTGTATTATACCCTTGGAGACTCAAAATCTTTTGATTTCTGCACTACAAAGTTTCTGTATGCTATTCATAATACACAATAGCATCTCTACTGCTTCTAGCTTTCTCGATGCAGTGCTCAAAACCCATTATACTCTGGTACATTCCTTTTTTTGCTTCTATAGATAAACTTTTCTTTTCACAGATGTCTCAACACTACCCTCCCCCCTTCCCAACTACTCCAATTCAATGGCTCACCTTGACTTTCAGAGACTTCTATTTGCATGTCTACTCCCAAATATATAAATATATCAACTTCCATACTGGCAAGTGACAAGTTAAGAGGCAGGGCTAGAAGCTAGGACTCAACCTCTGCAACCACATATAAGAGATAGACAAGAACAATGTTCTTTCGCCCTGCTCCATGCATGGAAACTCCCCACCCTTCATTAACATTCAATAACTCATCAAAACATCCTCTCAATCTTTCCAGTGACTATACTTCCATCTACTGTAACATCTTCCCTTCATTTTTAACTGCCAAATCCATTTGTTTTTGGACTTTCTTACCTTACTGATCTATCCAAAACAGCGTTTTGTTCACAGCAAAATATATTAATATAAAGACACCGATTCTCTCATTGGCCTTTTCTTTTTTCTCAACAAGTCGGCTATCTCCCACCGAGGTAGGGTGACCCAAAAAGAAAATCCCCAAGAATAAAATACTTTCATCATTCGAAAAGGTTGGAGGGGGAGGGTAAAGGAGGTTTTGTGGGCGAAGGGCTTGGACTTCCAGCAAGCATGCGCGAGTGTGTTAGATAGGAGTGAATGGAGATGAATGGTATTTGGAACCTGACGAGCTGTTGGAGTGTGAGCAGGGCAATATTTAGTGAAGGGATTCAGGGAAACCGGTTATTTTTATATAGCCAGATTTGAGTCCTGAAAATGGGAAGTACAATGCCTGCACTTTAAAGGAGGGGTTTGGGATATTGGCAGTTTGGAGGGATATGTTGTGTATCTTTATACATATATGCTTCTAAACTGTTGTATTCTGAGCACCTCTGCAAAAACAGTGATTATGTGTGAGGTGAAAGTGTTGAATGATGATGAAAGTATTTTCTTTTTTGGGGATTTTCTTTCTTTTTGGGTCACCCTGCCTCGGTGGGAGAAGGCTGACTTAAAAAAAAAAAAAAATATGCTTCAATGTAAACACTTGATCTACACCCCCCTACCCACTCAAACCCCCTTGCTCATCCACAATCCTACATTCTGTCTTGCACTTTTCCTGGTATACTCAGTAAACTTATTCCTCTAATTTTTACGATCTCTTTTGTCCCCTTTTCCTTTATATAAAGGAACTATACATGCTCTCTGCCAATCCCTAGGTACCTTTACCTCTTCCAAACATTTATTAAAAAAAAATACCAACCACTCCAACACTATATCCCCCCTGCTTTTAACATTTCTGTCATGATCAAGTCAGTTAATGCTGCTTTACCCCCTTTCATTCTAAGTAATGCCTCACACACCTCCCCCACACTCACATCCTGTTTTTCTTCACTCCTAAAAGATTGTATACCTCCCTGACCAGTGCATGAAATTACTGCTTCCCTTTCTTCGGTGACATTTAAAAGCTCCTCAAAATATTCCCGCCATCTATCCAGTACCTCCATCTCCCCCATCTACTAACTCCCCTACTCTGTTTTTTAACTGACAAGTCCATTCGTTCACTAGGCTTTCTTGTTTATCTCACTCCAAACTTTTTTTCTTATTTTCATCAAAATTTCTTGACAGTACCTCTCCCACTATCATCCGCTCTCCTTTTGCACTCTCTCACCACTCTCTTCACCTTTCTTTTACTCTCCATATACTCTGCTCTTCTTACAACACTTCTGCTTGGTAAAAACCTCTCATAAGCTACCTTTTTCTCTTTTATCACACCCTTTACTTCATCATTCCACCAATCATTCCTCTTGTACACAATATATACTCGTGGAAGCAGAGACAACACCACCCAGTTATTGGTACTTTAAAAGCTGAAAAAATATAATGTTTCAACATAATCCATATTTTTTTTTAAATATTTAGTGAACAGCTATATGTAAGTAGTTCTTGCAACCAAAACTAACCTTCTCAATGAGGTCAATTGTGGGCTGAAGATCTAGACCAAAATCAATGAACTTCCACTCAATTCCTTCACGCTGATACTCCTCTTGCTCAAGAATGAACATTGTGTGATTGAACAACTGCTGTAACTTTTCATTTGTGTAGTTAATGCAGAGCTGCTCAAAGCTGTCAATTTAAAATACAATATAAGAACTAGAGAATACATTAGTCAATTTAATTTTACTTATAAAATTGTTAATACAAGCTGCCTACCATAGCCTTCATTATGCTACTCACCTACAATTATAGCCTCTATTTTAAACTTATAAAATGAGGCATGGCAATGCAGCAAATATTTACTCAGGAAAAACAATTGAGGGTCTGCAAACCAGAATCCAAGTAGTAAAAAAAAAAAAAAAAAAGAACTCTTTGTATGTTTACCTATTTGTAGAAAATTCATGGCTGGTCTGTATTGTGTATGCTTGCATGCTTAATAGGTCACACGTGCCACAGTTGTTAGAACCGAGTTATGCTCATGGTGTCAAATATTCAGTATTTAGAAGAAGTTACAAGTTCCAGGGGTTCCATCAAATGTCTTGTCATTGACTCCATTCTGGTGATTATCACTATAGTATTTGAAAATATGTTTTCTACTATACTTTTGGCAGCACTTCTTAGTTTTATGGTTGTGACCTCTTTTCTCTACTGAGAATTTTAAAATCTTCACCTGTTTTCTCTTACCTTTCATCATCGTGTACGTCGAGAGAAGCATCAATTTACATTGCCAGGCTTCAAATACTGCTATATTTGATAAGACAACTTTTAAAAGAGGTGCCAGTTTCATTTCAACCACTTTATAAAGAATGGGTCACACATTTCAAATTAAAATAAAGCTTAAATTCTCCAGCTACATTCACCCCCAAGAAGTGAAAGATATCACTGCACTACACATACAGGAGATAGAACCTGGGGAAATGGGAGGCAATCAGGTTTAATTAATTGGATCAAGAGCCCCTCAGCAGCATCAAGGCAACTTTTTTGAGGAATAAGGAGGTGTATGGTGTTCCTTGGCAGATCTCAACCATAGAGCAGTTTTCTGAGAGGTAGATATGATGGTTTATTCTGACATTTTCTTATAAAACTTTCATTTTTAATGAAGATTTTTCACCACCTACAGCAGGCAGAACAAGTATGTTATCAAAAACAATACTTTTTTCTTCACAAACATTAGATGAAAACCAGAATGGGATCCAATGACAGCTAAGTGCCAAAACCACTAGAAATTTAAAAAAAAAAATTAAATCCCAAATTATACACTCAAGATGGGATATTACATCCTTTTAATTGTTAAAGAAAAATACAGAAGCAGCATTTTACCAACCTGTTCATGGCAAAGATCTCAAAACCTGCAATATCAAGGATACCAATGAAAGAGGCACCTTGACGCTTTGTGCGATCCAATGAGCGGTTGATACGCATCACAATCCATTTGAACAAGCGTTCATAGAGTGCCTTAGCAATTGCTTCCACTGCAAACTCACACTGAAAAAATGTAACCATTAGTTTCCCTACATTACAAATAATGACAAACACTATACGTATATATAGGGCTAAGCATCATCCCATGTTCTGAGTACTAAAATATCTTAAAATACATCTGGTATCTTGAATGAGAGACAGAAAGAGAAAAAAAGACAGAAATAAAGAAGTATTAACTGGCAGTGTGTCATTCTTCATGAACTTCAACATGCTGGAAAATGCAAAGTTACGATCACATTTTATTTTTCCTTGACTTATTCTTACTTGCCTTATCAAACACAAGGAAAGGATGTTATCAGGACCACTACAAGTTTTATTTTAAAAAACAAGCAATGGAGAAAAGAGGAAAACTTACCTGTTCTTTGTTTTGTGCCTTTGTGACTGTCTCACGACCCACTTTGATGCGTGGCTTCAAGAACCCTCTCACCAGGTCAGTCACATTTAGTCCCAACAAGTGGGCAACCTGAAAAAAAATTATTCCTCTAAGATTAATGAAAAAGTGAGTGTATATCAAAAACACATTAACTGCTGAAACCAATAATACATATGAAGATTTTACATAATCTTGTGGGAAATGCATACACTTAATACATACCTGCTGAGCAACAGTGTTGTCTGGAAGGGTAGCCTGGTCAGAGTTACGTTCTTGCTTGAATTGCATGTTGCCAAACATCAGCACAGCAGACACAGTTCTGAAGACAGCTGTAAAGAGACAATTTATTATTAACAGCACAGTTTCATGGTCAAGGTTTAAGTCATGCAGTAACAACTGTGAATGGTCATTACCACCATGAAGATAAAATACTCTTATCCAATACCTCTTCTAAAATCCATACAGCTGACAAAGGTCAAAGTGCTTCATAAACATACAAGCAATAAAAGAAAAAACTGAAATGGTAGAGTATCTTTTCCTGAAAGCAATGACACCAAAAATACAGAATTTGATGGAAAACTTCCAGAATTACATAGGTGCAAAGTTACAAGTTTGAGAGCAATTTATGCAGCGGCAAATTTGCCAAATTAGTGTCTTATTTTAAGTAAATTCCACCTCTATTTGACCAAATTCTTAGCCATTTCGCTAATATGTCTTTCGGTTGTATTGACTGAAGATAAGAAACTGCCCACTCAACTACTGAAACTACCCTATAAAGTGCACAGAAGTTGGTATAATTTGAAATTTACAAAAATTTAAAAAAAATATCACCTTAAAAATAGTGGAAAATAAACAAGGCAAACATTCCTGGCACTAAAACATTTCCTCTATTAAATTTATCACGTCCCCAGGGCTCACCTATATTACACTTCCCAACCATTTTAAATTCATAATCACACAAATATTGGTATTCCGATATCTTCAGAAACCAGGCTACAGGGTGGGCAATATCATTTACACAGACTGACTACAGGTATAACACCTGGGTTATGATTTTTGCCTAGTTTCATCTCAGCAACTTGTGACATAATTTTGGCCGATTTTGAGGATTCTTCTATCTCTGCAGCCCAGCATGAGGTCAGATTTTCTTGAGGACTGCATAGTAAGTCTTGCTACTGCTGCTGCTAGTGACCTGTATACTGATATTTCTATTACAATATGGCTGATCACTTACCAGACAGTAACACAATTTTCTCTTAAGGCTTCTATATTTTTTTTTCAATGAACCGGCCATATCCCACCAAGGCAGGGTGACCCAAAACAAAAACTTTCACCATCATTCATACAATCACTGTCTTTGCAAAGGCATGCAGATATAACAGTTTAGATTTCACTCTAAACAGCAAATATCCCAAACTCCTCCATTAAAGTGCAGGCATTGTACTTCCCACCTCCAGGACTCAAGTCTGGCTAACCAATTTCCCTGAATCCTTTCACAAAATATTATCCTACTCACATTATAAAAGCTCATCAAAGCCCAAACACATTCATCTCCACTCACTCCTATCTAACATGCTCACACATACCTGCTGTTCTCATTTCTAACTATTAAACCAATCCCAATCATCTGGCAAATTTTGTTTTTAAATTCTTTAGATAAACAGCGCTTACAGGTGAACAAATATATGGTTTGATATACACAATTTTTACACTTCACTTGTGCTAGATGAGACTTCAGTGATATACCACTCTCCTAGTGTTAAGAAAGTATACTTACACTGGATATCTTCATTGTTCATGCCCATAATCTGCATAGCTTTAACTGTGGCTTGGAACTCTGCCACTTCATCCATCCCTGGCACCTGGATTTTTCCTCTGGTCAGGAAATTATAGTGCTTGGGATCTTCCAAAATGAAGTCTCCTATGGATGAAAGATTTTATGAGTATTAGGAAATAGTGAAATTAATGAGCTTATGGTTTAATTGTGGTTAGCTTCAGGATATCAAAGATACAGAGCAAAACGTGAGCACCAGATGACCAATGCTACACACTACTTCAATTACTTTTAAATATTTCATTTCTTTTAATACATGTACTGTACAGCATCGGTATTCTATAACAACATTCTGTAAACTTAAATGTTTAACTTGTTAGTGTAAAGCTTGCATCTTCAATAATTTGCTGAATGAGAATTCTTAGGCACTGAAGACTACAACAAACCCAACACAGTAAGAACTGGATAGTTCAGGTTTACTGCGCAAAACAAAAACATACTTTTTTGTTGTTGGTTAGCTCCTGCCAGCAACTGGTAGAAAATGTGGAATGTGCGTTCATCCTGTGTCTGACGAATAGCACGAGACTTTTCCAATAGGTAGGTTTCAATATTGGCACCAGCAATGTAACCAGAATTGTCAAAGTTGATGCGGATGAATTTTCCCTGCAATTTTTAAAATAATGAGTGCTTAATCAAGGTGTTTATAATTACATGGTTCTAATATAGTAATATGTAGTAGTGATGTTCTCTGAGCACTTCAATAATAAAAAATAACATCACACACACACAGAATAAACAGACAATAAAAGCAACACTTAACACAAATAAATGCTCTCAAGTTAAAATAACCAACATAAATTAAAAATGTAGTTCCAGAATGAAACTCAGCAGATAGTCTGATAATGTTCACCACAATTTAATAAAAAAGAACTCACGAATCGTGAAGAGTTGTCGTTCTTGACAGTCTTGGCATTACCAAAGGCTTCAAGAATGGGGTTAGCCTGCAAAAGTTGTGCTTCTAGCTCTCCCTGAAAAACAAATCTTCATCAGTTCAAAAGTTTAAATTTTTCATAAAATGTAGACTACTGTCATGCAAGTATCACAGATGAAAATATAACTAACTTGAAAATGATCATTATAATTTGGCAGAATACAAATTGTATCACAGCACTGTCAAGCAAACAAACATAAGCTTCTGCCATTAGCAGTTTACAATAAAACATCAAAACTTACCTCCAATAAGCTATGCTTTCAATCTAAATATATACCTTTGTGCAATAAAACTAACTAGTATTATGTTAGACAAACTGACACTGCATTATTTTCAAATTATGTAAAATTAAAACAAACATTAAAAAAAAAACACATTTTTAAGCCCATCAGAAATATATTAAAATCTGTTGAATAACAGCAGCTGAAAGTCACTCACAGAAATAAGACTTCTTCTATTACCTCTGGTATCATTAAAATTACAGTAGTGCATTAGGGAAAAAGAGATTAATACACAACAGTTGTTCAGTAGATTACAAGACCAAAACTTCAATATATTACCAAAGCTACATTAAAGCTACACTAGTCAGTAATAACTTCCCAAAATATAAAATTAACCGACGTGTTTGTACTGCAAATAATGTGTTATCCTGCTAGACAAACAGTATGACTGATTCATAGAACATGCATTGTTCAACACTGGCTTGTGCATATAAACCCAACTAAAATGGGTGCCATCAATTGTTAGCTCTAAGTTTCTGATGACCAGAAACCACTTTTTCTTAAGGCTATAGGAATGTTAAGAATGGAGAACAGAAGGATTGTGCTAGGATAGAGCAGTAAAAAGAGATATGGCTAAACAAGAAGAGATAGGCAAGACACCTTAAATGACCTAACTATTTTTTCTTAAGAGTTCTTTGTCAGAGTGATGAGTTTTACATTAATTTCCTGCGACTCTTCTAGTGTGAACTTTTTTTTCTAGAAGTATTTCCACAAGGTAGTTATGTGCCAAGAGTGTACATAACACAAGTCACCAGTTTTGTATCTACCAATGAGTTATCAAATTTGTTTATATCATTGCCTTACAAATTACATAAATTAAGATCACTGGCAAGAAATCTATTTTATGAGCATTAAACAAATATAGAGCCATAAAAAGAAGTATAAATACAAGCATGAAATACGTGACTATTAATGCTAAGTATGTGCTTTTATAATCTGATCTGGAACCAATATGGCGTACCCGTACACACTTCAGCTGCACTAAGACTTGGCGGTAAATATCATTACTAATATAATACAACGATACTTAGTGCAGAGAATTTTTTTTTTATTTTAAGTATTTTGCTCTATATAGTTCCAATACTAATATTACTATTAATGATGCTGGAACCATTACTACTATTACTACTGGTAATACTTTGATATTTACTCAGAATGCAGATCAATCATTACACCATGTACATAATATATATACATTATGTACAAAGATAATCATATTAAAATGCTGCATATTATTACAAATTGGTAGTTTCAGCACTGACTCCTTCAGTGCCTCTTGCTGAGGAATGAAAGGAAGGAATTAATGAAGAAAACAAGTGTTAAAAACTTGATGTGAAGAACAGTTCTCCCACACCGCGGTATTTTGCTCACACTACCATAGTCTATCACAACAATAATACTCCATATATTTGTTGGAATCTACTGCCAACTCCTTAAACATCAGTACACACTACTTGCATATCTAAGCCACATTACTACCGTACTGCTCAGGTAAAGTGGAAACATTAATCCAACATTAAACAAGTGCATTAATAGATGCACACAGGAATGAGGTTGTAGTGAAGAAGCAGGTTGGGTTATTGCATGGTGAGGAAAGGAGGGAGGGAGGGCTGGTAATGTGTGAGGGCAAGGGTAACATTAGTGGTGAGTGTGGGGAGTGCTGTTGGTGGTGAGTGGGGGATGAACTAAATGAATAGGGTGGTGGTGGGTGTGGTGAAGTACAAGGTAACAATGATGGTGGTAGTGGGAATGTGGTAGCGGCAAGTGTAGTGTAAAAATGTTTCATGAAAATTCTCAACTTGTTCTAAGGCAGAACATTAATTTTACCAATATCCCTTAATTTAAGCCAATTTATCAACAATTTATCAAAGTTAATGAATCATGTGTAAAATATTCTGATGGTTTAAAAGAAACTGGGAGCCATGTAGAAGCCCCATTTTAAATCATACACCCCAAATGCAAGAATAAAACAATGTTCTAGCTTAGCAGCAACATAACTTTTTATAAGATTTTAAATTATGGTAGAAATTAACTTTTTTCAGGAGAATTGGTTGCACCTCCAATCTACTTCTATAGGGAAAACACCTTTAAATGGATTCAGAAATAAAGAGATTCGCTAATTATTTTAGGTAAAACGGAAACAGTGTAATGTTGCCTTGTCCAAAAAAATAGCAATGAGCAACAGAGAATTTTTAAAACAAGGAATGCAGTGTCAAGGATTGTACATTTCAAGGCAATAGTGTGCCTTCAAATAGACATTTTTTATTCTTTTCTCTTAAGGCAGGCGAGTTAAGCGAATATATAAAGGTATTTAACTATCGACATAGAACATGAATATTTTAATATGTGACCTGACTATTTGGCCAAGTATTTTGGGAAGGGCAGAGATTTCCAAGAAGTTAGGATGTTGGTTAGTGCAATTAGGTTATGGCACGGTAGACTAGGCTAAGATAGATTTAGATTAGGTTAGGTATGGATGCTGGTTAGGTTAGATGTGTGCCATTTTTACCTGTTCTGTTTTTAACTTTATATTTCTTACTTGGCCAAAACATCCATTGGCCAAAATAATGTCCTATGACTATTTAAATTACTGGTATGACCGTGTATCACTGATGGTACTCCTCATATTTGTTTGTATTTTAATAAATACAAGCAAATATGAGAAATATCGGTGCAAGGAGGTTTTGGAAGGAACCTGACTGACCAAGCAGTCAACTATGTGTGGTCACAATGTAGGTGGTCACTAAGTGTGCCCAAGCCTTCCCCTGTGACCTAACAGGTCACAGGTGTAGTGATTCTAGTTTTGAATTTAGGGTGGGCTGGGGATTTGTCAATGGTAGAGGTGAGGGTATGATGGGAAAGGGAGCTGGTGCAGGGGGTATACAGGTAAGGTGGTGCTGGTTGAGGGCAGTTGGAAGGAGAGGGGAAGGGGATAGTTAAAAATGATGGTGCTATGTTAATACAGAGTCAAGAGCAAAATATTAGCAGTTGTGTGTGTGAAGTCACAACCATCCACATGGTGCTACGTGTACCAACACAATGAGGTTACACAACATATGAGAATTACTTTAAACATGTGATATCAACGTTACCACAATTCTTCAACGCTAGTGCCTGCAAATTCCACCCTCACACAATACTCTACAGGTGGGCACAACTGGACATGCCAAGTGAACAGAGGGCCATGATTGTAACATACACACGAGCAGACAAGCGGTGGTTAGTAAGCAAACCGTTCCTTACCGCAATGTTCTGCACTTGCGTCAGCCAGAAACACAGCAGGAGCAGCAACAGCAGGAGGCAACAGCAGGAACAGTAGAGTTGAGAGAAAATACCTCATCAATTAGACAAATATTACCTTTAACAACCTTGGCTTGGTTAGCATTGAGCATCTTCATTTCCCCTGTAACTGCAGCTTAACATGCAGCTCAACCATTTAAATATCAAGAAAAGAAATTCAGGAATAAAAAATATAATTAAGATTGAGTTATTAAAAAGATCGTGAAATATTTTAATGTATTTTTTAAATAACTAGAACAAGGTTAAAGAGAGATACTGTATATATGTACACACACAAAGGAGTACGTATGAATACGTACAAAGTATACACACACACTAGAATGGTTAAAGTTCAATAACTTGTACATATTTACAAATCTTAAGTACCGACACTTGCAGCAAACTCTTCACTACAGTACTACAAGAAACAAAATATTTATCTACAATAAATGGAAAAATATGAGAGAATGCAGGGTAGAACTCTAAGAAACACACGGGTGACAAGGGTCTTGAGAAGGAATTCAGCACACGCTCTGCTTGAAACTACTAAGAAGCTACCTTCAAAGTATCACAGGGTCGCCCAAGTTGAGATTCAAAAATAGAGCCAATACCAAGCTACACCTCTCTAGCCCACTGTCTGAATTCCCTGCTACATTACTAACAGAAATGTGCAATGATGCAGCGTAAACCGAACTTGTTACCCCACACAGAAAGACGTACACCAAAACCGTGTACAAGACTGTCTTTACCACATAGATGAACTATTTATGAGGAAGCACTAAACTCTCGTGTGTCACCCCAAGAAATTGGAGGTAATAAGGTTTAGTCTGAGAAAGAGGTGCATAGCTCCAATTCCTTGAATCAAAGCCTCTCAATGGCATCAAAGTACCCACCTTGAAGGGTTGTTTCAATGTCAAATATAAAGAAAAATAGGCAGATTAATGAATCACAGGCACACATCAAAGGTATAGCAGCAAGAGATAAAATACCTGTGACAAGCTGTGAAAAACACAGTACAATGCAAACTTTATTGGTCTCCAATTTTCCATAGTACCTTTGTGCGTGTTGTTTGGAACTTGCCAGAGTTATGTTTCACTCACACTCGTTGCTACTCTACCTGGATTATATTTCAACATAAGATGCAATTACTTATAGCCTCAGATTTTATATTAGATAGTGTAGTGTTATAGGGTAATTATACCTAACTCTGGTTCATATTACGTAACAACCAAAGGGGAGTCGAATGATAGCTCTAGGCCTTTGGGGTTGCAATCAATATCAGGAGCATGCAATGTTGCAGAAATGGGTAAGATTCATTCAGGTGGAACATTTTTACACAAATGTTCCTCTGAACGAATCTGATAGGACTTTCTACTCATTTCTGCAACATTGCAAGCTTCTGATGGTGACCAATACAAAATGCCTAGAGCTATCATTGAATTCCCCCTGTGGTTGTTTTGCATCTTGCATCAATTGTTAGCAAATATTGCATACACATGTGCGTGCGCACACACACATACATGTACTATGTATATAAAAGGCTCGGTATTGTGCCTTTCTCTTTAAGTGTATACGACATACGCAGCTGTATGTACATGACAAACACAGCAGAGTGTATCCGATACATAAATTCAGCTCCACGTATACAACACGCTGTATACAAATACACTGACACCTCAGTGTATATACAGAGATGCACATTCCTCAGTATATGTATATACAGATACACCTTAATGTACATACAGATGTAGATACACTCATCAGTACCTACAGATGTACACTAGGCACATATACAAATACACACACTCACACCTCTGTATATTTACCCTTGGTATGAGAGAGTAAGTGGAGTGCTATATATGGATGATTTGCCATCAAAAAGCATACAAGTGTTGCAGTCACTCTTCGGCTCCTAGTAAGGTAAGCTGACTGACTGACTGCTTCACTCACTCGTATTTGCATGGGGCACACACTGCTAACTGTACCCACCAAAGAAATTATATAATTTATCCTATAACAAACACTAATTCCAACAATTTCAAATTAAAATTTTAATTACAAGTACGTCTCGCAAAACATAGATGCCATCAAGAGAAAAAAAAAAAAAAAAAGCAAAAAGTTGACAGTCGAAGTTTCCATACAGCATTAAAATGTCTTGTTTATAGCAAAGCATATACAGCTTCTCCTCACTTAATGATGGAGTTCCAATCTCAAGACCACGTTGGTAAACTAATTCGTCGCCAAGTGAGAAGCATACTATAATGGTAGTGGGTTCGTGTCAACCATCTTTGTTTTTATTTTAATGTCACC
>NC_091340.1:3991970-4024470 GCF_038502225.1 Cherax quadricarinatus | reverse complement strand
GGAGTGCGTGTCTCCGAGCTGGCCAGGTTGTACTGTATAGTAAACCCCAGTCAACCATCGCTACTATTGTGGGCAACAAAAAGACAATCAAGGAAGCTGTTCTTGCCAAAGGTTCAACTGTGTTTTCGAAACAGAGATCGCAAGTGATGGAAGATGTTGAGAGACTCTTATTGGTGTGGATAAATGAAAAACAGATAGCAGGAGATAGCATCTCTCAAGTGATCATAAGTGAAAAGGCTAGGAAGTTGCATGAGGATTTAATTAAAAAAATGCCTGCAACTAGTGATGATGTGAGTGAATTTAAGGCCAGCAAAGGTTGGTTTGAGAGATTTAAGAAGCATAGTGGCATACATAGTGTGATAAGGCATGGTGAGGCTGCCAGTTCGGACCACAAAGCAGCTGAAAAATATGTGCAGGAATTCAAGGAGTACATAGAAAGTGAAGGACTGAAACCTGAACAAGTGTTTAATTGTGATGAAACAGGCCTGTTTTGGAAGAAAATGCCAAGCAGGACCTACATTACTGAGGAGGAAAAGGCACTCCCAGGACATAAGCCTATGAAAGACAGGCTTACTCTGTTGATGTGTTCCAATGCTACTGGTGATTGCAAAGTGAAGCCTTTATTAGTGTATCACTCAGAAACTCCCAGAGCGTTCAGACAAAAGAATATCCTCAAGGCTAATTTGTGTGTGCTGTGGAGGGCAAACAGTAAGGCATGGGTCACTAGGGACTTTTTCTATGACTAGTTACACCATGCATTTGCCCCCAATGTGAAAGATTACCTAACTGAAAAGAAATTAGACCTTAAGTGCCTCCTGGTGTTAGACAATGCCCCTGGTCATCCTACAGACGTGGCAGAGCGACTTTATGGAGACATGAAGTTCATTAAGGTGAAGTTTTTGCCTCCTAATACCACTCCTCTCCTGCAGCCCATGGACCAGCAGGTTATTGCAAACTTCAAAAAACTGTACACAAAAGCTCTGTTTGAAAGGTGCTTTGTAGTGACCTCAGAAACTCAACTGACTAAGAGAGTTTTGGAGAGATCACTTTAATATCCTCAATTGTGTAAACCTTATAGGTAAGGCTTGGGAGGGAGTGACTAAGAGGACCTTGAACTCTGCTTGGAAGAAACTGTGGCCAGAATGTGTAGACAAAAGGGATTTTGAAGGATTTGAGGCTAACCCTGAGAGGAGTATGCCAGTTGAGGAATCAATTGTGGCATTGGGGAAGTCCTTGGGGTTGGAGGTTAGTGGGGATGATGTGGAAGAGTTGGTGGAGGAGGACAATGAAGAACTAACCACTGATGAGCTGACAGATCAACTTCAACAGCAAGAGGCCAGACCTGAGGAAACTGGTTCGGAGGAGGGGAGAGAGAAATTGAAGAAGTTGTCTACTACAAAGATTAAGGAAATCTGTGCAATGTGGCTGAAAGTGCAAACCTTTATGGATGAAAATCACCCTCACACAGCTATTGCAAGCCGTGCTGGTGACTATTACACTGACAATGTTGTGAAACACTTTAGGGAAGTCATAAAAGAACGAGAGGTACAGGCCACTATGGACAGATATGTTGTGCGACAGAAGTCCAGTGACTCTGAAGCTGGTCCTAGTGGCATTAAAAGAAAGGAAGTAACCCCAGAAAAGGACTTGACACCTCAAGTCTTAATGGAAGGGGATTCCCCTTCTAAACATTAAGACTCTCTCCTCCTCCCATCCCATCAATCATCACCAGATCTTCAATAAAGGTAAGTGTCATGTAATTGTGCATGCCTTTTTCAGTTTGTGTGTATTAAAATTAATATTTCATGTGGTAAAAGTATTATTTTTTCATATTTTGGGGTGTCTTGCACGGATTAATTTGATTTCCATTATTTCTTATGGGGAAAATTCATCCGCATAATGATAATTTCGCATAACAGTGAGCTCTCATGCACGGATTAATATCGTTATGCGGGGGTCCACTGTATATTGTAGGGAAATATATTACAATACTGCTTCCTTAACTTGTTGAACCATGAATAATCATAAAATACGTGAAAACGTCGTAAATTGTACTAAATATATACATGTTATGCTTTAATAACGTATGTTATTAAATACCACAGACTCCACCACTGCGAGTCCCTACTACCCTCCCTCCGACCCCTGCAACTGGCAGCCAGCCCTCCCACCAGTGTGGTGAGTGTTTTGTTTGTTTATTATTTGCTATTAAACTACAGTACAGTGGACCCCCGGTTAACGATTTTAATCCGTGCAAGAGGGCTCATCGTTATGCGAAATAATCGTTATGCGAATCAATTTTCCCCATAAGAAATAATGGAAATAAAATTAATCCGTGCAAGACGCCCAAAAGTATGAAAAAAAATTTTTTTTTACCACATGAAATGTTAATTTTAATACACACAAACTGAAAAAGGCATGCACAATTAAATGACACTTACTTTTATTGAAGATCTGGTGATGATTGATGGGATGGGAGGAGGGGAGAGAGTGTGTTAGTGTTTAGAAGGGGAATCCCCTTCCATTAGGACTTGAGGTAGTAAGTCCTTTTCTGTGGTTACTTCCCTTCTTCTTTTAATGCCACTAGGGCCAGCTTCAGAGTCACTGGACTTCTTTCGCACAAGATATCTGTCCATAGTGGCCTGTACCTCTCGTTCCTTTATGACTTGCCTAAAGTGTTTCACAACATTGTCAGTGTAATAATCACCAGCACGGCTTGCAATAGCTGTGTGAGGGTGATTTTCATCCATGAAGGTTTGCACTTCAAGCCACTTTGCACAGATTTCCTTAATCTTTGAAGTAGGCAACTTCTTCAATTTCTCTCTCCCCTCCTCCGAAGCAATTTCCTCAGGTGTGGCCTCTTGCTGTTGAAGTTGATCTAGCAGCTCATCAGTGGTTAGTTCTTCATTGTCCTCCTCCACCAACTCTTCCACATCCTCCCCACTAACCTCCAACCCCAAGGACTTTCCCAATGCCACAATGGATTCCTCAACTGGCACAGGATTCTCAGGGTTAGCCTCAAACCCTTCAAAATCCCTTTTGTCTACACATTCTGGCCACAGTTTCTTCCAAGCAGAGTTCAAGGTCCTCTTTGTCACTTCCTCCCAAGCCTTACCTATAAGGTTTACACAATTGAGGATATTAAAGTGATCTCTCCAAAACTCTCTTAGAGTCAGTTGAGTTTCTGAGGTCATTACAAAGCACCTTTCAAACAGAGCTTTTGTGTACAGTTTCTTGAAGTTGGAAATAACCTGCTGGTCCATGGGCTGCAGGAGAGGAGTGGTATTAGGAGGCAAAAACTTCACCTTAATGAAGCTCATGTCCCCATAAAGTCGCTCTGACACGTCTGTAGGATGACCAGGGGCATTGTCTAACACCAGGAGGCACTTAAGTTCTAATTTCTTTTCAGTTAGGTAATTTTTCACATTGGGGGCAAATGCATGGTGTAACCAGTTATAGAAAAATTCCCTAGTGACCCATGCCTTACTGTTTGCCCTCCACAGCACACACAAATTATCCTTGAGGACATTCTTTTGCCTGAACGCTCTGGGAGTTTCAGAGTGATACACTAATAAAGGCTTCACTTTGCAATCACCAGTAGCATTGGCACACATCAACAAAGTAAGCCTGTCTTTCATAGGCTTATGTCCTGGGAGTGCCTTTTCCTCCTGAGTAATGTAGGTCCTGCTTGGCATTTTCTTCCAGAACAGGCCTGTTTCATCACAATTAAACACTTGTTCAGGTTTCAGTCCTTCAGTTTCTATGTACTCCTTGAATTCCTGCACATATTTTTCAGCCGCTTTGTGGTCCAAACTGGCAGCCTCACCATGCCTTATCACACTATGGATGCCACTACGCTTCTTAAATCTCTCAAACCAACCTTTGCTGGCCTTAAATTCACTCACATCATCACTAGTTGCAGGCATTTTTTTAATTAAATCGTCATGCAACTTCCTAGCCTTTTCACATATGATCGCTTGAGAGACGCTATCTCCTGCTATCTGTTTTTCATTTATCCACACCAATAAGAGTCTCTCAACATCTTCCATCAATTGCGATCTTTGTTTCGAAAACACAGTTGAACCTTTGGCAAGAACAGCTTCCTTGATTGTCTTTCTGGTGCCCACAATAGTAGCGATGGTTGATTGGGGTTTCTTGTACAGCTTGACTAGGTCGGCTATACGCACTCCACTTTCATACTTATCAATTATCTCTTTCTTCATCTCTATAGTAATTCTTACCCTTTGAGGTGTAGGGTTGGTATAAATAATGTAAATTCCCTTGGATTCATGACTGCACATGTGAGGCTGGCTGGAATGGCTATTCGGACAGGTATTAGACGGTGACATGTGTTTACTCTTGAACACGGCAAAGAATCGAACATTTCTGCTATTGCTAATAATAACAATAATAATAATAATAAATACGATATAATTGAAGAAGGAAATTGTACAAAAATACGAGGAAGTGGTTGACACATCGTCAGTGTGACTTTGTTTATGCTGGAGTGAACATTAGTCTCCCTGCTCTTCCAAACATTTCACTATAATTCAGCGGTTGAGGCAGTGGTATTTAATAACATATATGTTATAAATAATAATAGTACATGTTATTATTAATAACATGTATTATTATTAACATGTATGTTATTAAATACCATTGCCTCAATCACTGCCTCTACCACTCCAGTCACACTCAATCTAAAAGCACCAAACACAATGAATTATTGTGAAATATTTGGAAGAGCAGGAAGACTAATGTTCACTCCAGCATAAACAAAGTCACACTGACGATGTGTCAACCACTCCCTCGTATTTTTGTACAATTTCCTTCTTCAATTATATCATATTATTATTATTATTATTACTATTGTTATTATTATTATTATTACTATTGATATTATTAGCTGTAGCAGAAATGTTTAATTCTTAGCTGTGTTCAAGAGTAAACACATGATGTCACCGTCTAATACTTGTCCGAATAGCAATTCCAATATGCAGTCATGAATGGGTTTGCATTATTTATTCTGTAGTTTAATAGCAAATAATGAACAAACAAAACACTCACCACACTGGTGGGAGGGCTGGCTGCCAGTTGCGGGGTTCGGAGGGAGGGTAGTAGGGATTCGCAGGTGGCGGGAAACTTAAATATGATTTGGCGGCTGGTAATTTGGTGGCTGGGAATTTGCGAATGTGTGAAGCCCGTGAAAGTTGAAAACGTGAATGTTGAGGGAGACCTGTATATATATATAATATATATATATATATATATATATATATATATATATATATATATATATATATATATATATATATATATATATATATATATATATATATATATATATATATATATATATATATATATATATATATATATATATATATATATATATATATATATATATATATACACACACACACACACACACACACACACACACACACACACACACACACACACACACACACACACACACACACACACACACACACACACACACACACACACACACACACACACACACACACACACACACACACACACACACACCTACCATCCGACTTACGACCTGCTTGACTTATGACCACTTGACTTAGGACCGTGTTTTTTTTTTTTTTTTTTTTTTTCCAAATTTCTGGGAAAAAAAAAACAACATGTGTTGTACACAGTGTTTATCCTAAACCTTACAGTATAAAATACAGTACTAACAGCATAGAAAGTAAAGTAAAACATGAAATACCAAAATAAAATAAAGTCATTACAAAAATGTTATGTTGATATCCAGTAGTAAAGTTGGACTTACGACCATTTCGACTTACGACTGGTTTCTCGGAACCGAACTCGGATGGTAGGTGTGTATATAATGTATATATATATAATGTTGCAAGTGTATGGTGTAGGAGGTAGGTTACTGAAAGCAGTGAAGAGTTTTTACGAGGATAGTGAGGCTCAAGTTAGAGTATGTAGGAAAGAGGGAAATTATTTCCCAGTAAAAGTAGGCCTTAGACAAGGATGTGTGATGTCACCATGGTTGTTTAATATATTTATAGATGGGGTTGCAAGAGAAGTAAATGCGAGGGTCTTGGCAAGAGGCATGGAGTTAAAAGATAAAGAATCACACACAAAGTGGGAGTTGTCACAGCTGCTCTCTGCTGATGACACTGTGCTCTTGGGAGATTCTGAAGAGAAGTTGCAGAGATTGGTGGATGAATTTGGTAGGGTGTGCAAAAGAAGAAAATCAAAGGTGAATACAGGAAAGAGTAAGGTTATGAAGATAACAAAAAGATTAGGTGATGAAAGATTGAATATCAGATTGGAGGGAGAGAGTATGGAGGAGGTGAATGTATTCAGATATTTGGGAGTGGACGTGTCAGCGGATGGGTCTATGAAAGATGAGGTGAATCATAGAATTGATGAGGGGAAAAGAGTGAGTGGTGCACTTAGGAGTCTGTGGAGACAAAGAACTTTGTCCTTGGAGGCAAAGAGGGGAATGTATGAGAGTATAGTTTTACCAACGCTCTTATATGGGTGTGAAGCATGGGTGATGAATGTTGCAGCGAGGAGAAGGCTGGAGGCAGTGGAGATGTCATGTCTGAGGGCAATGTGTGGTGTGAATATAATGCAGAGAATTCGTAGTTTTGGAAGTTAGGAGGAGGTGCGGGATTACCAAAACTGTTGTCCAGAGGGCTGAGGAAGGGTTGTTGAGGTGGTTCGGACATGTAGAGAGAATGGAGCGAAACAGAATGACTTCAAGAGTGTATCAGTCTGTAGTGGAAGGAAGGCGGGGTAGGGGTCGGCCTAGGAAAGGTTGGAGAGAGGGGGTAAAGGAGGTTTTGTGTGCGAGGGGCTTGGACTTCCAGCAGGCATGCATGAGCGTGTTTGATAGGAGTGAATGGAGACAAATGGTTTTTAATACTCGACGTGCTGTTGGAGTGTGAGCAAAGTAACATTTATGAAGGGGTTCAGGGAAACCGGCAGGCCGGACTTGAGTCCTGGAGATGGGAAGTACAGTGCCTGCACTCTGAAGGAGGGGTGTTAATGTTGCAGTTTAAAAACTGTAGTGTAAAGCACCCTTCTGGCAAGACAGTGATGGAGTGAATGATGGTGAAAGTTTTTCTTTTCCGGGCCACCTTGCCTTGGTGGGAATCGGCCAGTGTGATAATAAAAAAATAAAATTAATATATATATATATATATATATATATATATATATATATATATATATATATATATATATATATATATATATATATATATATATATATATATATATATATATATATATGCGCCACAGGGGGTGGAAATCTTTAACTCAAGTACTTTCATGCTTCTCAGTGCATCATCAGGAGCTATGCAATGTTGCAAGGGTGCAACTGAAGGAGTGAAGAGAAATTTTCTCAGAACAGCGCAGTGCGGCTCTGTCACCTGCTGCTGGCTCTCTCAGATTGTGGGCCAACTGTCAGTGTCATACCCAGCACTATCATCCCCATCCCCCCCATATGGGGTAAGAGGGTTTTGAGAAGTCAAGTATTATGAAATTAGAAGATATAATAGTCTGCCTCAAGCTTTTTCTACCCATTTAGAACAGGTCATGCGACTTGCAAAAATACATGTATAAATCACAACGCTGCAACTAGCTGAGGATTCAAACCCATGTTTTTTTTGGCCCGCCTCATGGCGAGGAAAAATTCCACTATGCTCTAACCCATGGGACCATACAATCCTACAAGAATCACGAACCCAGTAGAGCTAGGTGTTGTACTGTGATCCGAGGACATACGATGGTGTGGGTGCTTCAGAGCTAATTTCATCCTCCTCCATGTTTGGTGCACTAGCCTCCATGAGGAGTATATATAGTACTGTAACCATGAACAAGTGGTATTTAATCAATAACAACACTACGACTAGCAGAGGATTTGAACCCATGTTTTAGCCCGCCTCATAGCGAGCGAAAATTCCACGATGCTCTAACCCATGGGACCATACAATCCTACATGAATCATGCTGGGTGTGTGATTCTTGTAGGTACAACCTTGCACTGTGTACAACCTTTACAATAGCTACATTCTTTATGTGAATGATCCACTATTGTAATGTAACTTGTGTCACATGACCTGTTCCCATCAGTTAGAAGCTTAGGGCTGGCTATTAACTATCTCCTAGTTACTATACCTCATGCTTTCTGCAAACTGTGGGAGCATACCTCACTCGACCCCACATAGGATGGGGTGTGAGAGGGACCAGTGGGTGATTAGCATTCAGCCAGGCCTCCCTCCTTATTCAGAGATACTGGTGGCTGCCACCCACGTTAATATAATCTGAAAAACTTCCCCTTTCTCCTGTTGCTGCCCTTGCAACATTGCACAGCTCCTGATGACACAATGAGAAGTGTGAAAGTACTTGAGCTTAATATTCCCCCCCCCATGACTTGTCTTGCACATACTATATACAGTGGAACCTCGGTACTCGAACAATTTAGTATTTGAACTCTGTTCAAGACCCCTGGCAGTCTTCAAGCTGGCACTGGACAGGCACCTAAAATCGGTACCTGACCAGCCGGGCTGTGGCTCGTACGTTGGATTGCGTGCAGCCAGCAGTAACAGCCTGGTTCATCAGGCTCTGATCCACCAGGCGGCCTGGTCACAGACCAGGCCACAGGGGCGTTGACCCCCGGAACTCTCTCCAGGTATACTCCAGGTAAACGAATTGTTCGGTAGTCAAGCATGCTTGGCATTTTACCAAACACGACCTACCGGAACTTTGCTGTAAACTATTTCAAGTTTCCTCGCATTTTTTTTTTATATTATTTAAATAAATCACCATAGGGCCTAAGAGGGTCAGTGATAACAGCCAATCAAAAAGAAAATTGGTTGGGAAAAAATTGTTTGGTACTCGGACAGACTGACACAAACGAATTAAGTTCAAGTGCCAAGGTTCCACTGTATGTGTGTGTGATATATATATATATATATATATATATATATATATATATATATATATATATATATATATATATATATATATATATATATATAAAGCATAGTTGCTGATCCCCTACTTATGTTGTATTGCTCTTTGAATATCATAGTTAGTACCATCCATATGTTTTATATAGTCGACCCCTTGCTAGACTTAGCGGCTAGCATGTGTGAAGTCATGTGATGCAGCATGTGAGGCGAGACGTGCTGTCCCTTCCTCAGTCCATGGATAGACCTACAGTCGGTTACAGGCAGGCTCGGCCCTCTCACAACTAATATAAGTGTTACAACCCAGCAAGTGTGTTTATCTCCAACCATTATATCTCCACGAACCCTCTCAACATATATATTCTAAGGGTGGTAGACAGCAACCACCCAGGTAGGTAGTACTGTCCTGCCAAGTGAGTGTAAAACGGAAACCTGTAATTGTTTTGCATGATGGTAGGAGCTGTGCAATGTTGGAAAGGTAGCAACAGGAGAAAAAGGGAAAGTTTTCTCGAGTATGACAGCGTGACTCCCACTAGAGGCGCTGGCAGAAGTCACTCATATTGCACAGCTCCTAATGATGCACTGAGAAGTGTGAAAGTACTTGAGCTAATGATTTCCACCCCCATAGCTTGTCTTGCCTTAAGATCACCTGTCTGCAATTTTTGCATGTGCACACGTGCACACACACATTAATGCAACCACAAACATGTGTTATCTTAGGAATAAACCGGTTAGCCAGGGATTGAATCTGTGTTGTTTTAGCCCGCCTCCTGGAAAGTAAGTCAAAGCTCGCGACGTTCTGACCACTATACCATCAATCCTACAAACATCATGTACCTAGTAGCAATAGGAAGATTTCATGATGCAAGGACATACATGACTGTGGTAAACTCAGAACTAATTTCATTCTACTCCCGTTTGATATACCAGCCTTCACAAGCAGTCTGTATATTAATGCAACCATGTCTAGTGCTACTAGGTATATGATATTTGTAAGATTGATGGTGTAATAGAACGTCATGAGTTTCGACTTGCTTCCCAGGAGGTGGGCTAAAACAACATGGGTTCGATCCCCGGCTAGCCAGAGTTTGTTACTGCTAAAATACCACTTGTTCATGGTTGCATTAAAATGTCAACTGCTGTTGTAGTGTGTGCACTTCAAAGTTCGAGGTGCATATTCTGAGATGCTCTTCTGAATTCTACTGTTGTAATATGTGGCTATTTGAGTTACTGTTGTCTTCCTTCGGCTTGAACCATTCTGGCCATTCTCCTCTGAACTCTCATTAACAAGGCGTTTTTGCCCACAGAACTGCCGCTAATTGGATGTTGTGTTTTCACACCATTTTCTATAAACTACCCTGTTTGACCGTCACATAGATCGTATTTGTTCCCCAGTCTAATGTTTGGTCTGACCAACAACTGTACCTCTTGACCATGTCTGCATGCTTTCTAGTCACTGAGGTTCTGCCACGTGACAGGAAAATCGGATATTTGCATTAACGAGCAAGCGTAACTAATAAAATGGCCACTGAGTATATGTAAATGTAGGTTATATATATAAATGCTTGGTGAGGACTAAATTCTGCTGCTCCGTTATAGAAAAAATTAGGAAAAAGATTGGAACAGTATAAAACAAACTCTAATGACAATAGTGCCAAAGTCCAACATGAGGTAATTTGGAGTGCTAATGTCAGACTATCTCGCTTCCAATGATCGCAACAGTGTCATTATTATAACTGCAAGGAAAATGATAGGTTGGATAACTAGAACATTCAAAACTAGAGATGCCAAGCCAATGATGATACTCAAGTCACTTACTCAAGCTTGGAATATTGCCCTTTTAGAATAAATGAATTTGCAAACCTGGCGAATGTACCGAGCGCTTTCATTGCTCGAATAAATTCGGTCAAGCTTCTAAAATATTGGAAACGCACAAATCCCTCGATCTGTGCCTCTTGGAACGTTCCCAGACACTTCAGGTAGCTGTCGCCAGCTGTCAATATACATCTGATTCTAACACGATTCATCCACCTGCATCTACCTGCTCAAAATGACACCGACACATATTTGCAAATATGTGCTCCTTGTGCAGTGAAAACCCGAGGTGCCATACGGACCTATTCAACCTGCTATTAGTGGATGCAAGAAATATCACAATAAAAATTTACAAGTATAAGAGAAGAGTGGACCAGTACCTCCTGCTAGTACTAGATCAGGCAGACTGTGATGACTACGTTAACCTAGGGGGTTTCAGGCTGGGCTGTGTGAACACGAGGCAATATGACTTTCATGTTGATACCTTAACTCAAACTCTGAAAACTGATGCTATACACAAGCGAGCCAAGTTACAATACAAAATAAGATTATCTACACAACTCTCACTATGAAAACGAAAAATATTCTTCAAATTGTTATGCTAACAATGGCACGAGATAAAAACAACATTAATGAAGTAGAACAAACCACTGATGATAATTAGGGAATTGCAAAATAAAACAAATATAAAGACCACTATAGTTTAAGAAAAAATTATGCTAAATTAAAGCTTTAGTAAATACATGTGAGTATAACTGCAATGACAAGCCTCATTATATATGTAAACGATACCGGTAATCTGATTCCCAAGCACTGTGCATCACATCGTAAAAAAGTTAATACGTATATATCTTTATCTATAAACATTCTCCTCCCTAAAGTAACGTTTATTTCTTTCTATCCCTGGACTGCCATTTGGCATCAGATGTAGCCACCTCGGCATTAATTACGTCAATTTTTTACCCCCCCCCCTTATTAGAATCTTATTTAATTTCCTCACGGTGCTGTCAAGCATTGTTGATACTCTTCTTGCACGGGATGACTGTCTTATAAACTGCTGCTATTAAACAGAATGAGGTGTCTAATTAAACGATCGCCGAGACCATAGATGATTCAGCACAATGAAATATTTTATTCTGGCATGTTCATGAACCACACAAACTATAACAGCCTCCAAGAAAGTCACAAATTAATGCTCGACAAGGTTTATATTATACGAGGTAAAAGTATCCCGCATCAGTTTTTGAAAATAATAGTAATAGAAAAAAAACCTAGGCTGCTGTGTTCCCATTAAGTATAAAAACAAGGGCAACTAAGAAACGCAAAAAATAAAGCAAGCAATGGAGTATTTGCTATTATTTTATGAATGCAGAGCTTCAAGACTATGGACGACTGATTTATTATAATATAACTATGCATCTTCTCTTTTCTCGTTGCTCCTTTTGCATAAATTTTAATATTATCCCATCTGTACTTCCCCCCCCCCACGAAATCAGTGTATATTGCATCCGCATATTGATCGTCTTCTAATGTATGTTAAACCGTGAAGTAGTGAGTCTTGTAGTAGCGTAGCAGATGCTACCCGATACAGTAGCGAGTCGTGTAGTAGTGTAGCAGATGCTACCTGATACAGTAGTGAGTCGTAGTAGTGTAGCAGATGCTACCTGATACAGTAGTGAGTCGTGTAGTAGTGTAGCAGATGCTACCTGATACAGTAGTGAGTCGTGTAGTAGTGTAGCAGATGCTACCTGATACACAAGAATCTTGTTATAAGCCCGTGACGTTCTGGGTTCAGTACACGTGATTCCATATTTATTGTCTGTCTTTGATATATATACAGCAATTTTATTTATCAACTTTTTTTTTCAAAAGTTTGGTCACGTGGTGTCACTGCTATTTAGCCTATTTACGACATTTCCGGAGGGAAGGCCAATGTTCCCGTGGCCTGATCAACCTGGCTGTTACTGTTGGCCGCACGCAGTCCAACGTACGAACCACAGCCCGGTTAGTCAGGCACTGATTTGAGGAACTTGTTCAGGCTTCTCTTGATGAAAGCCAGAGGTTTGTTGGTAATTTCCCTTATGCACGGAGAGAGGGCGTTTACTAGTCGGGGACCTCTGACACTCATTGAGTTCTCTCAGTGGACTTGTTGCGCCCATGCTTGTTAGTCGGGGACCTCTGACACTCATTGAGCTCTCTCAGTGAACTTGTTGCACCCATGCTTGTTAGTCGGGGACCTCTGACACTCATTGAGCTCTCTCAGTGGACTTGTTGCACCCATGCTTATTAGTCGGGGACCTCTGACACTCATTGAGCTCTCTCAGTGGACTTGTTGCGCCCATGCTTATTAGGCGAGGTATTTTGCTGGCACCTCTGTGTGGTGACAGCTGTCTATGTTTCCTCTACCCTCACAGTCCAGTCTGGGATCACACTTTATTGTTGATTGTCCACTCAAAAAGACTGTTTGCTGCCAGCAGACTGCATAACCATCATTAACTGGCTTACCAGGCACTGCAGCAGGCAAGTGATCAGCTCCCAACATTTTACATACCTACTGATATAGCTTGCTGTCAGGAACTATTTCTTGTACAACGTTGTGATTTTTACCGTCTTCCATTCCATATTCGGGAGACTGAAATCTCCATATATGATATGGAGTTAAAAGATTTTCAAGGGAACTTACATGTCTAATGTGAGCCATGAATTCCTTCGTCACTGCTGACTAATTTATATACAAGGATAATTACCTGGTACTAGATTCTATCTTTAACATCTGGAACTTCAACTGCATCAACTGATGACTTCAGTTCTGGGCCGCAAAACTCAGTCTTTCTCATGTTACTCATACTAAGCTTTCCAGACCATTTCATTAAGGCCCTAATTTAATTATTTGTTGTGAAACAATGTCAAACAGCATTACAATGATTTGTATTGGGCTGCCCAGGGTTGGTGTCAAGCAGGTCTTAACTTTATTAGTGTGTGGTCAGTGTTGTGGGACATGTTCCGTACAAGGTCAAGGGTAACTTGCAATCTTGTTTAGACATACAAAGACAACAGACTAATCGAGAGATTACAAGCACTCTGGAAAATAACCAAAATTAGTGTGACATTCTTATTTTAAAAGTTCAAATAATTTTCATGGCTTTCACTACAGTTTTCAAAGTGTTACGCGATTTTACCATAACTATTTAAGGCAGCTGCCAGCTTCAGGAAGTCCCCAAAAAATTATTACATTTTCGATCCCATAGGTCCAAAGACTCAGCTCACTGGGAAGAGTACATCAAAAGATTCATTAGGGAAACTAAGGATTCCTGAAGAGCTGGTGCACACCAGCATTTTCTTCTAGTCGGGTTATGAAAATTTATCTGTCCGGCTCATGCGCTTAAGGAAAAAAAAATGACTTTGAACACTTCCAACGATTTGTGCAATATTTTGCAATCACATTGTTGCTTCCTTTGTGAAGTTGGACTGTATGTGCACTTTAAGGCCTCGTGATCTCCCATGAATGTAAACTTTCTCCAAAGTATACGAGCACACATACCAGAGAAGTATTTTGCATTTCTTAACAGACGAGATAAAAATTCAAGAAGTGAACTTTTCTTACTTTCAGCAACTGATTCTATGCCTGAAACTGGAAATATGACTAAATATTAAAGTTTAGCAAAATTTGTGTTTTCCTTTTATCCTGTGCAACTAGAAATTCCTTAGCAATCCGGCAGCGGCTGGACACCATTAGTAGAGTTCGTAGCTGACTCATTGTGTTAAATTGCTAAACATGAATTCACTATGTATTTTTGTAGGATCTGTTTCTTTTCAGTAATAATAATAATGATACCGCATTAAGTTTTATTTGGAGATGTCATGTGTAGTACTATTCAGTTTTTTTTTCGATTTCATAAATGGCTTTACTACTGTGTGTAAAGGAGGTCAACGCCCCCGCGGCCCGGTCCCAGACCAGGCCTCGCGAGAGAAGTAGTATATTGGCCCATGATATATCCATAACCATTTTCATTCATGTATCAGCCAGACCCACTCATTCAGAAGTTAGCTAAAGCGTCTGTTTCAGTAACTACTTTGCAACTTGTTTCACTCAGCTATATAACTATTAAGAGAAACCAATTTTTAGTGCCTATTCCCAGGTGCCACACACCGGGAGTTAGTCTTGAGCTTACATAATCACCACCTGATAAGCTCCATTAAAAAAAAAATCCCCCCCCTTACCTCAAAAAACACAGAAAAGTAAAAGTTTAAAGTATTCTTCAGGATAAGCCCTCTTAGGAGATTTTGTTTGATAGAGGTCACTAGTGACAGCACTAGTGGGTTAATGAGTGGTGGTTGTGGAGGATAATGTTATCACACGTTACATGATGTTGGGATACCCAAACTGTTCTCCCCTTCCCCTGCACCCGTCATCAATAGCAGCGGATGTTAGCCTCACCGTCCACTTGAGAGGTGCACTACACTGCTACAGTACATCCTGACCATCTGCTGCGGCTGCTCTTGCTACACAACCTGTTGCTTTCGTGGCTATGTAGGCCTGCTGGCCGCCTGCACCAACAACTTAATTGACTAGGCAGTCTCAGGCTAGGCTGCAGGGTCAGAATAACTGTGGAAACCAGTCAAACAAATCGCTGTCCCACTACTTTCAACCCACCAATCTCTAGTCTATCATCCACGATAAAACATTTGATCATCGTTTCCTTAGGTTACCCTAGGGCGACGGCGTTCACCGACTCGAATTAATATCTCGTGTATCACCATAAGGCCCACATCCCAGGCGCTAACATGGTTAGTAAGTGGTGGCAGGTAATGGTGTAATGGTGTGTTTGATTTCGGTAAGGTAGTTAAGATGCCATTTGTGCTGCACGCACCGTGGCCCCGCCCGCCAATCTGGCAATACAACATGATCCAGCTTGACTTATGGAGTCACCTAAGGCCCACACATAATGGTGCTCCTGCCTAATGTATCGCAATCTTCGTTCTCACTCCAGGCTCCCTACACTGTCACTGAAGAGCGCGCGCCCGCCTCATGTATTGCTCGTCTATATTTTTAGTTAAAGGACGAAATTAGAAGGTAATGGATGGGAAAAAAAAATATGGGTGATGAGCGAGATCAAGTAGGTTATCCACGAAGAGTGTTTTACTCTGAGATTACATAGATTTTTAGCCACTCCTCTTCGCATATGACAGCTTAAAATGTGTCCACTGACGAGGTCCAGTAGAGAATAAAGTCCATTAATTTTCCATGGTCCCCTTCGTACTTTTCTTGCTCGAGAATTTTATTGTTCCCTTTAATTTTCCTCTGTAATACTATATGTCACTTTTTTTTTTTTAAAGAGTAGTCTCAATACTTCTTTATCACAATCTTCTATTGGTATCAAATGCCGCATCACCATTTTCTTGGGTGGAACACCGTTCCTTGTCAACTTCAATAGTTGTCTATGGGTTTTTTTTTATTACAGTAACTAAAGGAACTTGGCTAGGTTCGTGTGTATAATCCTTGTTGCACTCTTGACTGGTGTGCTGCCTGGCACCTGGAGGATGAATATTGGCTCTGGTGTCATGTGTTCTTAATAGAAGTGCAGATATTTTGTCTTTTACTTTAAGTGCAATAGTTTATCCGTTTAGGACAATCTGCTGCTTAACTGAAGAGATGTTTATAGTCAATGTATCATAGGTCTTCATATTTACAGTCCAAGAAGATACGTCCTTCCTGCCGCACTCAGAACAGATTTTTGCCCATCTACAAAATTAGCCGATACCAACCGATTCTGATACTTTGGCATACCTCTGGTTTCACACATACCTACCTGTAATCTACCTGTTGTTGATTCCAGGGTTCATCGCCCTCCCCCCGTCGGCATGGTCCCAAGCCAATTATCAGCTCACATCGCTGTCACTGAAACAGTGGGCTATATAAAGGAATCTTTTGCTTTGAAGAGGCTGGAAAATTTACTTTCGAGATCTTGTCGTGAGAATGCGTCTAGGCAATATTTAATTTTATTAGTAACTCTTCCACTAGTGTCTTAACTTTACTCTGTTTACTTTCATGTTGGCTGTGAAAGTAGCTATGAATTGCCTCGTGCAGATCTGGTTCGCACGTCTGCTCGTTGTTGCTGCTGCATGTGGTGTGTTCTCACTCCAGCACATCCTCTAAATAACAGTTATTTCGCTGATGTTAAGACAGTTTAATGGATAACAGTTCACTTTCCTATTGGTGATTATTTGACTGCATTCTTGGGAGCCCTGTGGGTCCCAGTTTTCTGGTCTCTCCTCGAAGCTTTTAAATGGTTAGTTTGCTTTCTAGACACTTAGGTAAACCCAAGATAAAAAACGTAAATTGAGAAATAAATTATGGGTAAAATTCTTTGTGACCAATACTGACCAAGCTCGTCCAGTCACAAATTCTGACTTTTTTCTTGGGTTGCCCAACGCTGCCGCTAAGTTCCCACCCCCGAACACCGAAGCCACAGTGCCACCACCAGAGCCGCTAACTCGTGTATAAACTGCCCGGACTGTGTAAACGTTTTCAGGATAGTTCTATCCCTCACAGCCCGAACTGATGCCAGACTTCGTTGTTGCCTGCATCGTCAACCAGGCTGTTTCTACTAGCGGTTCATAGGCTACAATAGCCATCACATCCTGGGTTACGTAAAACATTACATTTCACTCATCTAGAGCTTCATCAAAGTTGCTGGTAAGCGAAACTAGTCTTTCTTGTTACTGCACTTTGTCCATTTACGAAACACATCAGTATTCTTACCAGTAAATCACAACACAGGTTACCAGACATTCACAGCAGATAGTGGTTCATTCTACTACTAAAACATTACTTTCGTTGTGGAAATATTTCTTATATCTTCTGGTAGACATTATATCTGTTGTTAACATTTCTCTAATTATGCTTTTGATAAGTTTTCTTTATACTTCCTCTCATATCACTCACTCCAATAAAAAATGGCTGTGTGCAGAATGGGGACCTGACCCTCAGGTACCATCTTTCTCTTCCGTTCCCGAGTACATTCTAAGTGCCTTGAGTCGATGTCTTGATTCTCCGCAAATGTTGATACAAGAGAACATCTTATCAACATCTATGATCACAGACTATTCAACATCTTTCTGGAACTGTTAAAAGTGTACAAGTCTTTAAGAGGAAACTGGACATGTATCCCCACAAAGTGCCAGATCAACCAGGATGTGATGGCAATGGAGGCCAGCAGACCTCCAGCAGCCAACAGCACGACTGACCTGGCAAGCACCAGATAAGCCTCACCCTGGGCCGGGCTCTGAGAGTGGAAAAAAAACTCTAAAATCAAAGGTTTATCAAAGGTATACCTACATATTTCAGTTATAATATCTTTCCTGCCTATATGAGCCGTGAGCACAATATTTGAGAGCACAAATACTTGAATAGTACAGCCATTAGCTTAACTTTTCTAGTTTTCAAATTTCTCACAAGCCACAGTATGTAGGCAGGCTTATCATTAAGTCTTAGACGGGTTACACTAAACTTCCTAAACATCTCCTCCCGCTGGCTAGATTAACTGGTT
This sequence comes from Cherax quadricarinatus, assembly GCF_038502225.1. Taxonomy (NCBI): domain Eukaryota; kingdom Metazoa; phylum Arthropoda; class Malacostraca; order Decapoda; family Parastacidae; genus Cherax; species Cherax quadricarinatus. Next base: position 4,006,137 of record NC_091340.1, on the reverse strand, counting down.
GTCAGCACATGAATCTGTGTGTATATATTTGCAAAAAACTAATAGCTGAGGCATATTATTTACATCTGTGCTGAGATTTTCTCCATGTGTTAGGGAGTGATGGAACAACCAGTGGGTCAGTGTTGTAGTCAACAAAGCTCGCAATCGGTGAATATCTCCATTTCTTGCAATTTTTTTCCTCTTCATTTTCCTGTAGTTGCAAGTTCATCTAGGTGCTGAGGTGGCTTGAATCACTTGGCTCCCTATCTAAAAATATCACAGCAAATCTATGATAGCTAAGAATACTATGATAACTAACACAAACTGCCTCCTTATCACATGAAGGACAAAGCTGTCTTAAAACTTAAACCATTAAGTTACACATATTTAAAAAAAATAGACATTAAAATTAAATACATGAAAGGCGGACACACGAGCATTCTAACAAAAGAACATCTACATACTACACAAAATGTTCTAGTCGTATGAAACTTTTCTATTAGGTTTCTAAGACTATGTAATTAATAAGCTCGCGCAGTTAGAGCAGCGAGACGTTACCGTGAGAGGAGTCACCAGCTGGACACTATCATTAGGCAAACAATTTTTGCAACACATTATAGTACCGAGACAACACATTGCTACACACTAAGGACGACCACGTACGTAGGAGGCACAACTCCCTTTATAACCCCATGCAAGTATCCCCTGTTAGGGAGAGGCAACCAAGTAGCTTAACAGACGCTCCCAAACCATTCTCGTACAGACCTACAATATAACCACACCACACACTATCCATAACACACCCTCACACTAACCACACCAGAGTAGCCTTGCTACTGCCATATACTCCCACACTATAACTACAAAATACACCCCTAAACAGAGCATGTTTTCCATATTAAGTCCTCCTAATATTAACATTTCTTTGAGCTAATGATGAAATGAAAATTCAGACGAAGGAGTTCCAGGACCAGACAACCAATATTCATTTCCAATTTAACACCCTACCATATTATCCTTATCTCTTCAAATTTGTTATTGAAAGTTAACTCATGCTCTCATCTCTTATGTATAAATTTTATCTCTGTCTGGTCCATAGGTTTGATGAAAATGGTTTTCAAAACCGACAAGTTGAAGAATGAGGCATTTGGGAATCAATAAAGATTCCCAAATTTTGCACGAGTGTCTCATTCTCCTGACATATACATAGAGTTTATGACCTAGGTCATTTTGAGGTCACAGGACAAACACGCTTATGTAATATATTAAACTGAATAATAAACAGGTATATTAAATCTTACATATTTAGAATTAGGAGAAGACAGGGAAGATATTAAGTATTTTTTGGGTCAAAAAACAAAATGTTAGAGTTGTTTACCGGGTCTAGGACAGTAGCAGCACTGGGGTATCATCTCGCAAAATTATCCAGCATGATACAGACTGATTCAGTGTCAAAACAAAAAAAACTACAAACATTGTGTATCTGCAGGCTTCTGTTACAATACTGTTGAAACAACGGAGTATACATTATACTAACGAGTCACGAAATCGTACTAGTACTAAGAGAACTCGCTCCATAGGCTTGGTAATATTAGGGGTTGCCTTACCAAGGGTCGAGTACAACTAGTTCAGGATACATGAGCACACAGTACTTGACTGATACACGTACAGTGAGTGTAGTGATTTATATATACACAATTATCCCAGTTACTGTTAGATACTTCATCAATATTTACTTTTATGCAAATAGTTTATGAATCTGATATCCCAGAGGTGATACGTTGACCCACAGATTAAGTCGAGAGAGATGAAATTCTTTAACAGAATTTCTGTCGTCTGTGCATTCTAAATAGGTATAGTTAAATAGGTACATGATTTATTATCCATGTTATAATGTTCCAAACATAACAGTTGTTCTATGACTTCAAAATGACCTGGATCATAACTTTTGACCTATATATCAGAGAGGTGAAATATGCAAGACCACAGGGAACTTTCAATACCAAATTTAAAGAAATTGGGATATTGTAGGATGTTAAAATGTATAGAAATATTTGTTTAGTCCTGCACCTCCCCACTATAACCACACTACTGTCCTGCACCTCCCCGCTATAACCACACTACTGTCCTGCACCTCCCCACTATAACCACACTACTGTCCTGCACCTCCCCACTATAACCACACTACTGTCCTGGACCTCCCCACTATAACCACACTACTGTCCTGCACCTCCCCACTATAACCACACTACTGTCCTGCACCTCCCCACTATAACCACACTACTGTCCTGCACCTCCCCACTATAACCACACTACTGTCCTGCACCTCCCCACTATAACCACACTACTGTCCTGCACCTCCCCCCTATAACCACACTACTGTCCTGCACCTCCCCACTATAACCACACTACTGTCCTGCACCTCCCCACTATAACCACACTACTGTCCTGCACCTCCCCACTATAACCACACTACTGTCCTGCACCTCCCCACTATAACCACACTACTGTCCTGCACCTCCCCACTATAACCACACTACTGTCCTGCACCTCCCCACTATAACCACACTACTGTCCTGCACCTCCCCACTATAACCACACTACTGTCCTGCACCTCCCCACTATAACCACACTACTGTCCTGCACCTCCCCACTATAACCACACTACTGTCCTGCACCTCCCCACTATAACCACACTACTGTCCTGCACCTCCCCACTATAACCACACTACTGTCCTGCACCTCCCCGCTATAACCACACTACTGTCCTGCACCTCCCCGCTATAACCACACTACTGTTCTGCACCTCCCCACTATAACCACACTACTGTCCTGCACCTCCCCACTATAACCACACTACTGTCCTGCACCTCCCCACTATAACCACACTACTGTCCTGCACCTCCCCACTATAACCACACTACTGTCCTGCACCTCCCCACTATAACCACACTACTGTCCTGCACCTCCCCACTATAACCACACTACTGTTCTGCACCTCCCCACTATAACCACACTACTGTCCTGCACCTCCCCACTATAACCACACTACTGTCCTGCACCTCCCCACTATAACCACACTACTGTCCTGGACCTCCCCACTATAACCACACTACTGTCCTGCACCTCCCCACTATAACCACACTACTGTCCTGCACCTCCCCGCTATAACCACACTACTGTCCTGCACCTCCCCGCTATAACCACACTACTGTCCTGCACCTCCCCACTATAACCACACTACTGTCCTGCACCTCCCCGCTATAACCACACTACTGTCCTGCACCTCCCCACTATAACCACACTACTGTCCTGCACCTCCCCGCTATAACCACACTACTGTCCTGCACCTCCCCACTATAACCACACTACTTACTGTCCTACACCTCCTCACTATAACCTTAACTATAATCTTTTGTACATAGTTCTACTGTCTTCAAGTTATGTCCTGGAATTTGTATTGATAAAGCCACTGGATGGCGAAACGTCTACAGTAAAGATACCCAGATGTTGTACATGCGTTTTAATTTCATAACCTTACCATACCCCAAAATCACACACCTCAATCATCACACAACACAACACACACTACACAACACACACTACACAACACACTATACACGCAGAACACACACACACACACACACACACACACACACACACACACACACACACACACACTCACTTTGGTCTAGTACACGTCCAGCTACCACCATCGCCTCCTCCCATGTTAATACAAACTAATACTAAGGGGGATTAAAGTGTCCATCGGACTAAACATAAAAAGTGGTGAGATGTCCGCGCCTTAGATCCTACCTTGTTCTCTTGATGAGCGGCCTGTAATGGTGAAAAACATATTACAACACCTGTTTCAAACAATTTATCAACGTCCCAACATGTATCACAAGTAATGCACACCTTAATGTTTATATCACATCTACGCTACGTCCTGTCAGAAAAAATGGGGTGAAATTTACCCTGTAGTCAAAATTGTCTGTTAAAAAAAAACACTCGACAACACGCTTAAAAAATCACTAATATTAAATATTTGTAAATATGAGTAGTAATAGTAGTGTGCAGAAGGAGTGGAAGGAAGCATGGTGTAGCTCCTGGCCCAGGGCCGGGAACTACACCAAACTCAGTCAAAGATGTACACTTAAAAGGAAGGTTACCTGCACACAGGCATAGTCTACTTCCCTCATACAAAAATATCTCACACTCTTGCTTATATGTTTCACTCTACTACACAAAATCACATTACTATAAATTAAAAATGGCAACAGCTCAGGTACACTAACCGTTCAACTGCACATGCAGGCTGTCTCAAACTACTGTTAGTATCACGTGACTACCACCAGGGAGAGACTACTTATGTCTTTACTATACATGCCAAAGTACTGTACAAGTCTTCATGCTCACCAATCCACATTAACTTTACCTACACATCTGGAATCCATCAAGTCTCTTCTTAAGCACCGTTTATAAATCATGGCGCTTAAGCCAAGACACCAACATCTCTTAGTGATACACTATTATATTTGTCGAAAATTTAATCATAATGATGACTCAATAAGTCATACGACCCAGACTTCCCACTTACTTTCCTGTCCACATCGTAAAAAATAAAGATCATATCCTAAGATGTGATTCTTTTACATGGTGTGTAAGTGTTAAAGACACATCCCAAGTAGTGTTCTAGAATATAAGCACCAGACAGTAGCCAACTTTGCCCTGTACGGCTGCTGGAACACACACAACATAACATCAATATGTGTACCGATTTGATAAAGCAAGAGTGTACCTGGAGTTTACCTGGAGAGAGTTCCGGGGGTCAACGCCCCCGCGGTCCGGTCTGTGACCAGGCCTCCTGGTGGATCAGAGCCTGATCAACCAGGCTGTTACTGCTGGCTGCACGCAAACCAACGTACGAGCCACAGCCCGGCTGGTCAGGTACCGACTTTAGGTGCTTGTCCAGTGCCAGCTTGAAGACTGATCCAGTAATCAAGACAGTTATGAAGTGTGTGTTCAAAGCTTCCATATCCTAGGTAGGTACAATCGATGTAAGAGTTTAGCCGTGGTTTCAGGGAGTGTCTTAGCTCCTCTTTCACCCTGGCCTCTAGCTGAAGACAACCACAACAATATCTCCTCCCCCTTCCCTTCCCAAACCCAGGCAACCGCAGTGGGAGCCCAGGAGCTGCAACAATAATCCCCCACACAGCTTTGATATACCTTTGAAGAGTTTCGAGAGTATATCTACTCTCTGAGCCCGGCCATGGGCCAGGCTCGTCTGGTGCTCGCCTGGTCAACCAGGCTGTTGCTGCTGGAGGTCCGTTGCCCCACATATCCATCACAGCCTGGTTGATCTGGCAACCATCCTTTTCCCACAGTGGGTTCCCAGAAGCTGCCACTACACCCCCCTTCCTCCTCCCCCTCCACTTCTGACCTGTATGCTCCCAGGAACGCAGACAAGCAAGACGCATCATACAGTAATTTAAGAGTGGAAAACTCTGGGAGCGGCTAGTCCCGTATCTGCAGACCAAAATCACTTCAGACGAAAGCAATAGGCTCGGCAGTGTAAAATGCCCCAAATTAAAAGCAGGGACGCCACGAGTACGATTAAATAAAACGCAGTAAAGGATTAGGACTATAACACCTACGCTTTACAGACGAGGGAAACAAATGCCCCTAGTTGCCTTTTAGGAGGAAACCTAATTTCCTCAAGTTTAAATTCCTGATCAACCGAGCTAAGGTGCCTTCACTGGATTGTGTGGCTAGCACAAACAGCCTGACCAGGATGCTTGCTCTGGGACAGGGCAGCGACCCCCCAAATTCAACTATTGCTAACACTTACGCCCAGCCATTACCTACCCCAACACTTACATATCCAGCGTGAGTGTACATGCGCCACATCATCCATCAGCCCCAGGCCGCCTCAACATTTATAGAAGTGTTCACTAGACAAGTTGGTGCACGGGGTACCTCATCAGCTGCACCAGTAGAAAAAACACTGTTGTAGGTATGTCACAGGACGAAGGTACCGGTGACTCTTACCTGTCAACCTATTACACTGAAAATGTCCTCCGAAAATATCCTGTTGATAGGGTACAGTGGAAGCTAATTTATCACAATATAATGTATATGGGACCACACTTTACGACCGAAGGTGATCCGATAAGCAGATGATCCAAGAACACAACGCAGTGTTGTGCAAACACAAAAAATAGGATTCTAACGAATACACTGTCATGAACAATGAACATGTTTGAAGACAACCTTATCAGCTTCCTCTTTGAATATAGCTCGAACCATACATAAAAAATGGCAAGTCTTGTTTCCTTTGCCTGAGAGACAGGAAAGATGTAAAAATTCCGTGTAACTCGAGTTGGAGGGTATCAACCACCTACTAAAATCGTTATGGGTGAACTTGCACCTGTAACCCAGATAGGTTCATGTTTACTTACGCGAGGGAGATAGTTTGAAGTACTGAATATAGCAGTTAGGAAAAAATCTGCAACAAAAAAATCTTCCAAATAACAACGAGACCTCCAAACACAAGCAGACGTAAAGCAGAGGTTGCCACGAACTCTGAGCGCAATTAAAGTATAAAAATTTATATATACTACATATCAATGACGAGAATAACGTAAAAATTCTGCAAGTGAGGTGTCCAAGAGACTGCACGTCATTAATGAGAGGGTGAATGAACAGGGCAATCTTCACGCGCCTCCAATTTGCAACACTAGTGGCATGTGTGTTAATGCTCGTCAGTGTGAACACTTGTGTTATATGTGATTTATTTCAGTCTTCCTGCAGCTACGTACATCAGACTGCTCGTACAGGGGCAAAATGGCACCAACCACCACCACCACCTTGTGGCATCCCGCTTGATCGCTCTTACCAAGCTAGGGGTCAGAGATCACCAGGGGTGAAAGTCACCATCAGGGCTCACTACCATCTTCAAACTTATTTTTGTTTTTACACTGGTTAATTCAGTCTAGCTCGACTACTTTGAAAGCTGACCCACCCAGCCTAAGGTCTACTATGCCACCCACAACAGACATCACACAATACCTGTTTATTACGAGCATAACTCATCACACTATCTCCAACTGTGCTGCTGTGAAACCTTTTAAGCTTTCACAACTGAGCCATAGTAGAATGCTTGACGATATTCTCATTAACCTACTGAAGTCTCCAAGCACAAGCTGGCAGACTTCATTACTTCATGCATGCAACCCTGTATTATATATCTGTGACCAGTTACTAGTGTTTTAAGAGACACTTAAAGTATCCCAGTCTTCTAACAACATATTCAATTTTCCACTATAACCAACCTTGTCCATAATTACCATCACATTTGACTTGTCTGTGTTGCAGAGGTCTCAGACCTCTGCAACACAATTGTCCTCAAAGATTTGTTAAGTTTTACCATGAATTAAAGAAAGATCCTAGACTTCACCTTACGAAACAGACAAAGCAAATATGATAGTAATTATGGACAAGGTAGATTATAGTGGGAAAATGAACATGTTATTAGAAGATGTGGGAAAATTACGTGCCTCTTAATACTCCCACACCCCAGCCTGAAGCCAAGGACTTACCTGGTCAACCAGGCTTTTAGAAATCCGATAAGTTGATATACAAGACATGTGCAGCATTTTGGTAACTGTTCTGGAAACGTTTTGCCAGCCAGTGGCTTCTTCAGTCCAATACATCGACGCCAAGCTGAGGGACCGATTACCTCAAACTTCTCTTCCACCGTTCTCTGTATTGGACTGAAGCCACAGGCTAGTGAAACGTTTCCAGAATAAAGATATCCAAATGCTGTCTGTACAAGCGCTTCGTATATCAACAGGCTGTTGCTGTTGACAGTCTACTGACCCACATATCCACCACAGCCTGGTAGATCCGACACTTGCCGGAGGTGGTGATCTAGTTTCCTCTTTAAAGACTTCTACACCTCTCCCTCTCCCCGGATGTTGATACAATGTTGTTATTGTGACTATGGCGTCCCCGCTTTTCACTGGGTTATTTTACATTTTCGTCTCTCATTCTCCAGTACCGGTACGTTATGTCAACCATCTACCATTTAACATGTGGCAGACTTAGTTAACCTGTTATTTCAGACTTAGTTAACCTGTTATTTCAGACTTAGTTAACCTGTTGAGTTTTACCCCCCCCCTCCCGGATATTCACAAAAGGAAATATATCTTTAGGGTATCTGGGATATCTAGATGGCCAATCTTTTTCAAGTACCCCTGGCAATGTACGATCTCCTATGGTAGTTGTATATACCCCTGCCAGTACTGGTTGTACCCTTCCCAGTCGTACATTAGACCTTTTTTGGTGTAAGCGTGGCTCGGCTTGTCCCACTGTTTTGCACCTCTGTACCACCTGCTGCTGCTCCTCATTTGTTCCGGTTTTTTGCGGGGTCAGCTCGTCTCTCCGTCGAAAAAGTTACACTGGTCATTTGTCATAACTCCGCTTTCTCAGTAGCGTCGAGGTCCAATCACGAGGAAGTTTGGGAAAGTAAAGCAATAACATTCTCAGAACTGCAATGAGGCTTAGAAATTTATCTTACGATAATTCGGAGGTACACAATTCATACACTTTGTAACGCTTCTGTATTCAATGTGTGCAATGGAATATGACAGGGAAGATGTCTACATTTTGCTCACATACAGAACAGGGTACAAGAGCCACACGTTGTGGGTGTTCCCAGAATGAAATAGGATAGGATCTAATTCAATAAGAGACCACAAATTATTAAAACAATGTTATAAACTTGGAGGTGTGGTAACTGCCGAGCAACATCCAGTTTAAAGGGTGTTAGGATAACACTGCACAGTTTGGTGCACAACTCTTAACCAAACCTGCACACCCACACGAAAGATTTCCGAAGGTGGAAAATACCTACAGTAAAAAGAAAGGTCGTGACGAGTTCTCTACCTTTCCACACCTTCTCTTAGCATAAGAAGCATCACTAATAAACCTCTGGCTGTTTTCTAGACGAAACTTCGATAATTTCCTCTAGTCAGCTCCTGATCAGAAGGGCTATTGATTGCATGTAGCCAGCAACAGCCTATTGATTGCATGTAGCCAGCAACAGCCAAGTCGAATGGGTCAGCAACCGGGAGGCCTGGGCTAGAACCAGGTCGCGGGATAACCCCAGAAATCATTCGTTACATTTATGTGAATTCATCTGCACTCTGAACACAAACTAATAACGAGAACACATTTATATATACAGATTCCTACACAAGCCCACATGTTCCAACCTGTACTCTCATTCATATGACTTCACAAAAAGACATTATATAGCAACGTAAATCTGAATAATGAATACACTACTCACTGTTTTTGTAACAAGCGAACTGTGCCTAATGAAACTATTGACTGCTTGTAAAGTAAACTGTGCCTAGTATTATTACTACTACTACTACGAAGTAAACCATACCCCCGGCCGGGATTGAACCCGCGGTCATAGAGTCTCAAAACTCCAGCCCGTCGCTGGACCGCGGGTTCAATCCCGGCCGGGGGTATGGTTTATTTGCAATCGTGTCATTACGATTTCTTAAGTCATGTTGACTACTACGAAGTACCAGTTATACCGAGGTTTCCAGCTACGGATAAAGCTAAATAAGTAAACAAATGTAACTAACATTAAACTACCTCCACCTCTTAGTATCTCATCTCACCCACAACAACCAAACAATCTACCCACTCCCCCCCTAATACTCTATGAACCATCCCCCCTTCACACCCACCATCACTCTCCCTATTTCCCCACACCATCCTACCTCTTGGCCTCTCCCTTCCAAGACCTCCTTCCCAATCAACCCCCAATGACCCACCCACTCCAACCTCCCACCACCACCCACCACCCCCTGAGCCACACCGTCCCACCCACTCCCTGCCTAGCTTTCTTCGCGCGGACACACTTTTTTTTTTTAATCAGAATGCCGCCACCTGCACTCATAACCCAGCTCATTAGCGAGCAATTAACTCAGAAATTGGTGCTGCGGAGCGACTTTCAGTAAGTGTGAGATAAAACTAACACAATCGATAAGAAACACTACCACGAAGAACATTTACGTGGCTGTAGCAATCTCCATATGGTGCAGTGCAGGAGAGGCATCACAGCTGAGATCTGAGAGTAACCTCCTTACCACCACCACTAGCACCGCCGCCACACCTCAACCCTCACCACCATTACCCACTACACATCAACCCTCATTATTACCACCACCACCACACTTGAACCATCACTATCACCACTAAAAACACCAACACACCGAAACCAAGCCTATCATCACCACACTTCAACTCTCACTATCAAGGCAAGGTGTCACCACCATTCCATCCAGGTCATGAGACAAGTTTACTACATGTACCTGGTAACTTATGCTATTATAATATACACAGCGATTATATATTAACAATTGTGTTGTTAAGCTTAGCAGTAATAATTAAAGTTGAAAATAAAAAAAAGATTAGTGTTAATATAACTATCTATAGCTTAGCCAATAAGAGATCAATGTATCATCTAACATGGTCAAAACTTTTTACATTTTGCCAGAAGACATCAAAAACACTGCTGGAACAAGTTTAAAAGTCAAGAGGAAACTAGACAATTTCCTCCGCTAAGTGCCTGATCAACCAGACTGTGACATATGTGGGCCAGTAAGCCGCCAGCAACATCAGCCTGATTGATCAGGCAAGCATGAAATAAACCTGACCCAGGCTGGGCTGTGGGAGCATAAAGAACTAAACCCATCAAAAGTTTACCACCAAAACACCTCAACCATGGTTATCACCACCACACCTCAATCATCTTTATCACAACCACCACAGCTCAACCATGGTCATCGCAACCACAACTCAACCATGGTCATCACAACCACCACAACTCAACCATGGTTATCACAACTACATCCCAACCATGGTTATCACAACCACCACAGCACAACCATGGTCATCACACCCACCACAACTCAAACCATGGTCATCACAACTACCACAACTCAACCATGGTTATCACAACTACATCCCAACCAATACATCCCAACCATGGTCATCACAACCACCACATCCCAACCATGGTTATCACAACTACCACATCCCAACCATGGTTATCACAACCACCACAGTACAACCATGGTTATCACAACCACCACAGCACAACCATGGTTATCACAACCACAGCACAACCATGGTTATCACAACCACCACAACTGTCAATAATACAACCACTGTGACACTGTGGCTAGAGGCGAGGACATGTAGATGTGAGCAAAGGGTCATCGGAGCGGATGTGCCAGGGTGCCCTGTGTGCTGGGTATGACAGCTGGGTGAGCTATAAGGTTGGCACTAGTGCCAGTAAACCAAGTTTTGGTGGTGGTGAATCCACCATGTGATAATATTACCATCATATCAACAAAGTCTTGCAGCGAGCAGTGGAAGAGACGATGCTTAATGCCGATAAGTTCCAACTGTTTAGATACGGAAAGAATAAACCAGGAAAACCATATCAAAGCACAATCGAGAATAAGTAATGTAAGATGATCTATACTTTTAGAGAAAAAAAAATGGAAATGCAGTAAAGGCAGAAAAATGTCAGGGTGGATAAACTTTAAAACAGGAGAACAAACATCAACAATATTTAATTGTCAAATCACTTTTGTATCTCTCATCTAGAATACTGTGCTGGATACAAGTTATAATATGCCGACACGTAGTGCAGAAAGACAAAATACAATCGCTACGATATGATTATTCGAAACTTTTTGGTTACGAGACCTTGACAGATGTGGTCAAGGTAGCAAGGTCACATGTGGACCATTACACTCACCAGGTACACACCTGGATCAAAGGATAGAATTTTGTTTTATGCATACATCTCCAAGACAGGAGAAAGAACTGGAAAATATAGAGGTCGTTTAATTCCAGCATAGAATCAATAAAATATTGAAACTGCGGAACTGCATAAAGTGGAAGTCATAATATATATATATATATATATATATATATATATATATATATATATATATATATATATATATATATATATAAAGAGTAGAGGACGCTATGGGAACAGTAAGAAAATACCGTGTCAACATCGATGGCCCAAGACTATTCAACTTCTATCACCAGATATCCGAGATATTACCAGAACAAATTAACAAGTCTTAAGAAGGAAATTGGACCATCCCTTTATTATAAAGACAGTGAAGAGGCATTTTACTAGACAGTAAAGACCTGTGACACTAAGAGAACTAAGTGTCAAAGGTCTCCGACTCTTCAACGCCCTGCCTTCGCCCTGCCTCTGGCTGTCTAAAAGAGGGAAATGGATAAATTTTTCAAATCAGTGCCTGACTAGCCGAGCTGTGGTTGATACGTTGGACTGTGTGCGGTCAACAGTAACAACCTGCTTGACGAGGACTTTATCCTACAGGAGTCTTGGTCCGGGCCAAGAGGGTACTGACCCCGGAAACGTACATCAGGTATCACAGACACCTGCTATAAGTAGTTGTGATTGATGTGGGTATGTCGGATACTAACAAAAAAAAAAAGCTGGTTGATCAGACTGCCAATACCTGATATACCTCTGATGAGTTTCGAATCTTTCTAATCCAGGACCCCGGGCATGGGTCAGGCTCGTCTGGTGCTCGCCTGGTCAACCAGGCTGTTGCTGCTGGTGGCCCGCAGTCCTATATATCCACCAAAGCCTGGTTGATCAGGCTTTGAAGCCTCGGATTAGGTCGCCAGGGTATCAGTCCCCTTAACCAGTGACGGGTGTCAGAGGCGACTGTCAGCACGATGTCTGGGTAAACCCGGGCAACGCTCAATTCTGGACGCCTATCATAACGGCTGGTATACTTAAGCATGAGAGGATGTTGTATCCCACAATTTCTCTGCTACCCAATAATTACAACCCATTAAAATAACCAATATTTAATATAAAGTAACAATTTGCTTGAGCTGGATGCCAGACCAGCCTGGTATATTATCACTAATAAGGTGTAGGGAGTCACACTAAAGAAAAACCAGGCACTTAGCTTTCAAAATTTAGTTATACCCCTCACAATATATTGATCTATGAAGTCAATCTTAACTTTTAACAAATACAACGACAAACACGAACACTGCCAAGCCAAAACTAATACAAAAGAAGGTCACAAAAAAACTAAAATAACCGGCATCACTTGAGACAATTAAATCCTTAACGTGGAAACTAGTGTTGCCGAGGTGCCTACACGTACCTTGGTAATTATCTCAACTACCAGACAGTGTTAAAGGGCAAGTCAGTTCCTCTATGTTTATTTTTCCCTTACAATCTACCTTGTTTATAATTACTATCACATTAGCTTTGTCTGTTTCGTAAGGTGAAGTTTAAGATCTTTCCTTAATTTATGGTATAACTTAAATCGTTGATGATAATTGCTCAGACCTGTACAACCTGTGGTGTCGATATAAACAACCTGTGGTTTTAATATAAACCTGTGGTTTATATTAAAATACATTCATAAGACAGTTTAACTACTGAAAAAGGCAAACTTGCCCATGTAAGGCAGGTTTTACTCTCACCCGACCACTGCCACTCGTGTTTCTCTCTGCCACTATCACACCATTTCCTTCTGAAAGCTTAAGTGAATCAGAGTATTTAATATTAATCCACTGTCGAGATTTTTATTCAATATTTTTACCGCCTTAAACCCTTTTGTTTGTATCCCATATGTACACTTTCCTTAAATAACCTCGTGTATACTTGCCAGGACTACACCTCCAGTGTTCTCTATCACTACGTAAATACCACAAGTGCAATTAATTCATTACATTCGACATTTTTGTGCAAATTTCCCAGCGTATTAGGAACCAACTTACAATATACAAAACCCAAATGAAATTATTCCTCTTTAAGTGTGTTGTGATATACCTGTGACCTGTTTCCAGTGTCTTCCTACTCCCACAGCCCGGCCTGGAGAGGACTTTTCTGGTGCTAGCCTGGTCAACCAGGCTGTTGCTAATGGAGGCCCGCTAACCCACATATCCTCACAGCTTGGGTTATCTGGTATCATTTAGTTTTTCCAAAGTTAATTTGTTTATTGGTGAGATTAATTTAGATTAAAAAAAAAAACTCACTGACGACAGGTAGTGATGGATTCCAAGGGTCTGGCGACTATGTAGT
>NC_091340.1:3941970-3989470 GCF_038502225.1 Cherax quadricarinatus | reverse complement strand
GGGAAATCTTTAGCTCTATATTTTTCGCACTCTCGTGCGTCGTCAGGAGTTATGCAATGTTGCAAGACAACATATTGGAGGGTAAATTCTCTCACGCCACTGATACATTCTACCTTGCCTCAGAATTTTTCCCTCCTATCGGTTGCTGTCTTGCAACACTGCATAGGTCCTGACGACGCACGAGATTGCGGAAGATCTAGCACTAAAGATTTTCATCCCCATGTGGCTTGTTCTGCATTGTTAAGATTGCCTGTTTGCGATTGTTTTACATCTTCATATGTAAACTTGTGAGCTGATAAGCATGCTCGAGTTACTGTTGGTAAGGTCTTTATCAAGAAACCAACGAAAACAAAGATTAGGAGGAATTTACAATATGACTAAGTGTAGTTTTGAGACCGCACCGCCGAAATGATTCTCTCAAGTCACTAGTAACATGAAGGCAGCGGAGACGAGGGCATACACTATTTGGGTGGTAGTGACGGCAGAATGGTTAAGCGGGACGGTACAAAATAATCCCAATTAAAAGTAGGGGTAGGATGCAATAAGTACACAAACTAAGCATGAAGGATACAATACTTATCAATAATCTTTTGCTCTGCGGGAGAGAGAATTCTGAACCAGAAAAACTCTTAACGTGGCCGTTATGCTTCATCGGTCACGTCGACAATGATAAATGTAGATTTCTGTAAGTATACCAGTATCTTCAAGAGGAAAAGTTCATCTAGGCAATTCCTGATCAACTTGAAGCAATTACCACCAGCGCGACCAAGTCGTCAACCAGGAGGCCTGGCAAGAGACCGGACTGCTGGGAAGACGATCCTGGGAACCACGACAGGTGATCATCAGGAAAATAGTGGTTGGTGTGGTGGAATTTCTTCCGTCAGCAGCGTGTTGTATAAGTGTAAGTCTTTTCTAGCCCAGTCTTAATATGTGTACATGACAAAGAGGCTTGTATAACAGCTCTCCCCCTCCTCTGCCAAGTAAAGTAAACGGGGGGAAAGGGGAGGGAGGGAATAAAGCTGACAACAGTCTTGAGAGAGAGTATTCGTGCTAAAAGAATGTCGTGTGCCACCTGCAAGTGGCACTTGCAATATGAGAGCCTGATATCCAGTTTGTTCATTGGGGTCCCAAGAATACTAAATACAATAAATGTCAGCATGACACACATGACATTGTGATCAACACTCACCAATGTCAGCAGTCTAGCAACTGTGACCCAAGTTGGGCCACCCAATGTAGGTTGAGCAGGCCGTGTCTGAATGCCCTGAGAGTAGTCTTGTACGAGGATCCAGGATAGAAACCATGACCGGACATCGTGACTTCTCAACAAGAGAACCAGATTAATTGGTGGCATTTCCTTATTCAGAGAAGACATCGATTCATCTATATGTCGTGTGCTGTAATAGTTGCTCTGGGTCTTCAGTAATTACGAGACTGAAGAGTAGATTCTTCGACTTAAGCTGGTATTCACACACTAGCTTGGTCTCTTGCACGAGTGTTACACGAAGTTTGAAGTGTAGAGTGCTGGCAGTGATTATATAGCATTCGGATACAGCGACAGCTCTATTAAGCAAGACATTGACTGACATCCTGTTTTGACGTCACCCACCAACCCTAGACGCAACAAGATACCAGGTAGACAGTTCACACCTGGGGGCAGGCAAAGCCTTAATTTTTTCATTAAATAAAGTGCAATGCACAATTTGTGCAAGGCAGGTAGGAACTTGTTTGAACTACAAAGGTGTTGGTATTAGGGTTGGTGGAAAGTCATTAAGGTCTGGAGACTATCAAAGTGGCATATCCAATGTCGTGTATTCAGCCTTCGTGTTAAGTCCACTGATCTAATGTACATGAGCGTTGGATCAATTATCCTGGAAATGGACCCAGGAACCAGCCGTCACCGAGGACACATCCTGGAAAGTAAGTGTCCAGTATATATGCGATGTACAGAGTACTGTGGAGGAAGTGTCCACCAAATGTTTGCAGCATGTTGCTGCTAGTATTTATCTTGGTGGAAAAACTGACATAAGCAGACAGGCAAGTAACTCAGTAAAAGTAATATATTTATTCCTCAACAACAGCTGAAAGCGATGGGTTATCCAGGAGTGAGAGTTGTGAAGCAACGATAACAATGACAGCAGTGGTTGTTTATACGGGAACACTTGTGCTAGGCACCAGACAAATGGGAATACATGCGGTGGGCAGTAGTAGTCATTCGGAAATAGTTATGGTGGACCGTAGTAGCTACACGCGAGTTGTGACTGGCAGAAGAAGTCACACACTAATAATGATGGTGGCTAGTAGTAGTCGTACAGGAAAAGTTGTGGTCATAAATGTGTCTTGAATGGAGGAAAGAAGAAAGATGAGATAGTAGGATCCAGAGAGAAGAAACAGCCAAACCTCTTAAAACTAGTTGTTGGAGGGTCATGCAAGGACACTGACCTTGGTGGGCGAGGGAAGAGGGCCGAGGGGAGGGAATCCATGATATTAAGTCCTTAACAGCATGCATATTAGTAAAGACTTTAGTTATGATCATAAAATACATAGTTTATGTACATATGTTCACCAGGGAAAAGACCCACGTTATTGCGCTTTGCTCTGTGGGGAGAGAGATTAGGAGTTAAAATATATATTAAGACGACATGAACATGCACATGCTGGGAGCACAGATTTATGGAAAGGCAACACCGCCATTGTTAACATTAAGAAAGGCAACACCATTCGCAAGTATCACACAATTTGCAAATGAAACCTTCAGAGGACGTTTCGGTTCGTCATTATCTCACAATAGTCCCAGAGGGACCGAAACGTCCTCTAAAGTATTCTCTACAAATCGTGAGTTAGAGACTAACATGGTGACTAACACTGTTATTACAGAAAAAAAATATTCGTTGCCGGGCCATAAATCCTAGGTTAGAAGAAAGTTAATCTAGAGTCTAGACTATTAACTCTGCCTAGGTTAATGGTTTTAATTAAATCTGCTGGCAACTATTAGAATAACTAGAGTTCTATCCAGAAGCTTAGTGTGGGTGCACAAGGCGACCAGAGGATAACATGCAGGTTACTCTCCCATACCACAGCCACGGACATAACTGCTTCCACCTTATATACAATTTTATTAACATTACACAAGCACAATCCCATCGCATTCACCTCACTGCATAAAATCTTTTACAACACGCAGTTCCAACCTCCTTTTATACACTTGTTTCTGCCAGGAAGATTAGTCTCAGACTAAACACATACCAGACAACTAGTAGGGGAAACACTGGCCAGTATGAGAGTTAAGTAGTGATAGTGGTAGCATTAGTCAGATAACAGTGTTTTTTGCATCAGCCTTAAATGGTGAAGGGACAAGGTAGTGTACCATCACCAGTTTACCACTCCCAGCTGTGTCGTTTGGCGCACTGTGTGTGTACTCACCTAATTGTGGTTGCAGGGGTAGAGACTCAGCTCCTAGCCCCGCCTCTTCACTGATCGCTACTGGGTCCTCTCTCTCTCTCTCTCTCTCTGCTTCCTGAGCTTTGTCATACCTCTTCTTAAAACTATGTATGGTTCCTGCCTCCACTACTTCACTTGCTAGGCTATTCCACTTGCTGACAACTCTATGACTATGTGTGTGTGTGTGAGTGTGAGTGTGTGTGAGTGTGAGTGTGAGTGTGTGTGAGTGTGAGTGTGAGTGTGAGTGTGTGTGTGTGTACTCACCTAGTTGAGGTTGCGGGGGTCGAGTCCGAGCTCCTGGCCCCGCCTCTTCACTGATCGCTACTAGGTCACTCTCCCTGAGCCGTGAGCTTTATCATACCTCTGCTTAAAGCTATGTATGGATCCTGCCTCCACTACATCGCTTCCCAAACTATTCCACTTACTGACTACTCTGTGGCTGAAGAAATACTTCCTAACATCCCTGTGATTCATCTGTGTCTTCAGCTTCCAACTGTGTCCCCTTGTTACTGTGTGTGTGTGTGTGTGTGTGTGTGTGTGTGTGTGTGTGTGTGTGTGTGTGTGTGTCCACACAAAACACACAAAAAACAAAGCGCGCGCGCGCGCACACACACACACACACACACACACACACACACACACACACACACACACACACACACACACACACACACACACACACACAAAACACCAGCCTCTCTGACTTCTAAACCTCGCCTACTACTATCATTTATTTCAGCAAAACTGGACAATATAAAGTGACCAATAAATACATTTAAGTATAATATTGTTTAAGAGTGGATGGGCGTCGTGCTTGACAGTAACTCTTAACCAAGAGTTTTCTACAAGTAGTCTGTATCAGTCTTAACTAAATCTACTTTAACATTATCTGAAGTTTACCCGAGTGTGTGTGTTTCAGGGGTCAGCGTCCTCGCGGCCAGGTCTCGGACCAGGTCTTCCCTGGTTATTACCTTTTATCCTTTAGTACCAGAGTTTGTGGGCCCATGAGGGGCATGTGCCAGGGTTTGTGGGGCCCGTGCCGGGCCTCTACTAGTGGCGAGGAGTGTGGCAAGCAACATTCTCCAGATTCTCATCTGCCTCTCCTGCCCCTTCCTCCCTCTGGGGCCCCCGGGGTGGCCCCCGCACTATACTTTGGCCCCAAGGTGGTTCACGCCACCCCCACACCAAAAATCAAGCATGTGTGTGTCTATAATGCTACGGGAGGCCCCACAAGTGTATCACACAAGTGCGAGTAATTACATCAGTTATGATTCATTGATACGTACGTAGTTCTTTACCACCAGAAAACTAGACCAGTGTGTGTGTCACTCAGGTTGTAACCTTACTGGTAACCAAGCAATTATACTAGTGATGGATATGTTATCTAGTATGGAATGGACACTAATGTTTATGAGTGTGGCTCCAATACCTCGACTGAAGAGCCCTTCACCGGCATCAAGGCACCTCCTTGAAAGGATATTCGTAAATAGAGAAAAGGAGTGACAGTGTCACTGCCATGGTGTCTCCTGGGGAAAGGTGTTCTACTAAAGTTTGGTCTCCAGGATCTTCTGGCACCGTTGGTGGAGCAACTTTGTCTCTCACCATCCAAGCGGCGAACTTTATCAGCACCAACTGTCAGTGGGAACTTGTCAAGTTCCCACTTGAAGACAGTGGTGGATCTCTTTGTGATTCTCCTCACGTTACAAGGAAATGTATTATTAAGATTTTCTAACCTAAGACACGCGACTTTGTTATATATATATATATATATATATATATATATATATATATATATATATATATATATATATATATATATATATATATATATATATATATATATATATATATATATCTCGAGCCGAATAGGCAGAACTTGCGATCTTGGCTTAAATAGCAACGCTCATCTTGCCATATAGGACAAGCGAAAATTTGTGTATGGAATAATTTCGCCAAAATCATTCTTAACCTAACGAAAAAAATATATTTCACTGTTTGTTTAGTATTAAATTATTGTAAACAAATCTAAAATATATTTAGTTGGGTTAGGTTAAAATAAATTGTTCTTGTTATAATAAGGTTAGGTAAGTTTTCTAAGATTCTTTTAGTGCAAAATTATAATTTTTTACATTAACATTAATGAAAAAAATGTATCTTTAAACGTATAAGAATTTTTTTTTAGAAAGGACTTAATTTTAAATGAGTTCTTGCTAATTGACCAGTTTTACATATTCGGCACGACATATATATATATATATATATATACTAGAAATCTTGTCACATACTTCGACGCTGTACATTTTTTCTTTACTGGAAAGATGGAAAATCCAGTGGAAGAACTCGGTCATATTATCAAAAAAGCTGGAGTAAGTGGATCAGTTTAAGACTTAACACACGCGACGACAGGAGAAATTTTCGTATTTCTGATGAAAATAAAATGTTAATACTCTGAATCCTTTGAAAAGTAATCTAAATTGTCTAAGTGTGAACGGTAGTAGGATAGGCATTAACTTTCTTACAGTTTCTCTCCATACGCGCCCCTTGGTTCCAGCCGTGGAGAGAAGAGTGTAGGCTTGATCTGATCAAGGGTGCGTGTACTGGTGGCGGGCATCAGTGTGGAGTTATGTGGTACCCCTCTACTTAACATTATGGTATATCTTATCTTACAATTGTCGTGTCATATGTCTTGTAGATAACCACCCGGCCCACTGCTCTGCCATCTATCATATGCATCTAGCCTTCTCTCTCCAACCTTAAATGCAAGTGCAGTGTCGTGAACACGGGCCGTCAAACACCTCACCAACTTCCACCAACGATTGCCATTGTTGGACTTTGTCACCTTGATAACCATATTTCTGGCTAGTCTGATGGCGCAGTATTGTCAAGTCTAGCACATTGTGCCTCCATCCCTTAACTTTTTTAATAATACTGTTTATAACTTGTATACCAGCACATTTTTATTGAAAACAGAAGTGTGGTGCCAATGACACACACCACAACTCTTCATTACGGCACTCTTGCTCTAAGCTCCAGCATCACCAAATTTCAAAGGCAAACTACTCTAAACTGGAATCAGTACTGCACAATTAAGTGAATTTTTTATAACAAAATATTGAGTTTAGTTCGGGCGCCGTTGACAGTAAATATTTTATTGGCCTAGCAACTAGTTTTTTGCTTTATTCTAGTCTTTCAGTCAGTCACCGTCTGTCTGTGTGTCTACCTCACAGACTGTGTGTGTCTACCTCACCGTCTGTGTGTGTGTCTACCTCACCGTCTGTGTGTGTGTCTACCTCACCGTCTGTGTGTCTACCTCACAGACTGTGTCTACCTCACCGTCTGTGTGTGTCTCTACCTCACAGACTGTGTGTGTCTACCTCACAGACTGTGTGTGTCTACCTCACAGACTGCTGATAGTCTTTGACGTTAGCGAACCTAATATAACCTATCTTATATTAATCAAATTTAACCTTACTTTGTATTATACCTATGACTTAACTGTGACGTTATCTAGCTACTTTACTACCTGTGAGTGTTAAATACATCCTCCTCCCCAGTCTCCGCTGCAACCTACCTCTCTCACTGTACCTCAACTTCGTGAAATTTAACACCCTCTTATTTGAAGAAAAAAACTATGTTAAGGCTGATGAAAAATCAAAATTCTTATAGAAGACGAAAAAAACATATCAAACACTCAACACCATGCTCAGGGTTTAGCAATAAACCATAGACTTAATTCTGATAATGTTGAATATAATGCTACAAGGAAGAAGGAAGTGTACGGACATCTGATAATCTTACATGGTTAGTGTCAGTAACTAAAAGCTTTCTCAAGAACTGACAGAACAAGATGAAAAAGGGGTGGAAACGAAGGAAACTGCAAGGAAAGGTAGGAAAGGGTAGGAACGGAACGGAAAAAGCGAGGAAAGGAAAAAAAAAGGAAAGAAAACACGAGAAAAGGGTGGGAATAGCGTCAATTAAAAGATGTGATATTTTCAGCATACTCTGACCTTAGGAAAAGAGCAAGTTAAAAAATTAATTCTAATAATTTAAGAAAATTTATTTGCGACAACCCATCTTTAACACCGAAGGGAAATAAAGTGTCAAATGTTTATCATTTGTAGATATTACAATAATATACAACTAGACGTCATGACACTTGCAGTGCTAGTAAAGTCCCATAAATGACAATACAAGCTCAACAAAGACATACTTGTTAATAACACGTATACAAGGATATTTAGAGGGCAAACCATCTCAACAAACAAAATAAGACACTACCATGCCTAAACATCTATAAAGAAGCAAAGTAAATAACTTAGGCGAACTATAATAGACCTTTACCTCATGATAGTAGTCTTTCAAGTCTGACATATGTACGTATGTACACACACACACACACACACACACACACACACACACACACACACACACACACACACACACACACACACACACACACACACACACAGTAAACATACACGCCAGCACACACAAATGCAGGTTTGTACGACAACTTCACACACCAAAAACAAAAATGTGACACAACAGCAATAAAATAAACAGTCTTAAGACCTTGCTGCACGGCACTGACAGCCATATCCGAGCCTCCTGTTTCTTTATACAAAAAGAAAACAGTAATAAGCATTCATCTCTAGTACTCCTGTTAAACCCAAATGTTACAAAAAATAGTTCAGAGTGGAGAAATGGTGAGCAAGGTGCTCTACGTATATACAAGTGTGGGATAGTTGGTGGATGAGAGGTGGTAGACTTACGGAGGCTCCACCTTTGGCCTTGGAGGCGGCCACGTAAGCCAAGTACTGGATCACTTTCTTCGTGTTTTCTGTCTTGCCGGCGCCGGACTCCCCCGTGCACAGGATGCTCTGGTCCTCTCGATCTGCAAAGATAAAAATTATCAGACACAGCAACATCTTGGGAATTCTTCAAATCTTGCCTAACCTACATGTACAGGCATTACCTACTTCTACTAGTGGATTTTTCCACTGGTGACACCGCCTACCACTGCTTCACCTCACCTGCCTGAAGTATATAAGCCCCTTCTCCGTGCATGTGCTGTATTTTTATCAAGATTGATTGACTGAACACAGACTCCTGGCTAAGGGACCGATTACCTCAAACTTCTCATCTTCCACCGTTATTCTCTATAATGGACTGAAGAAGCCACTGACTGGTGAAACGCTTCCAGAATAATTATACCCAAATGTTGCCCAAATGTCTCCTTTATCAACGATTAATGTTAGGATGAGAGGCAAACACCCACGAATCCTATATAGCTTCCCTCTCGTTTGCAGGCTCCACCGGCCTATCACCTAAAGAACATAGCTATGTAAGGGACCATGAAGTCACAAAGGCAGAAGTCTGCTCTAGAGTGAGCATCTGCCCAATCATTTCCTGAGACACCAACATGGTCCAGGCACATCCTCGTGCCATACCATGCCTTAAGAAGCGTAACCATTCCTGAATCTTTTGGACTACAAGGTGGACCATTACATACTGGGACAGGACAAATAGAGCACAACGGAAATTGAACTAGACAGTGAACGGCGAGGTCAGCTGTCACGGACGATTCTACCAGTCCTAAGTGTACCTGGCGAAATTAGGTGTTACAGTTCAATACCACTTTCTCTGAATGGTTTGAGAAATGTTTTTGTGAGTAGAAATTAGAGTTCAAAGTGGCGAAAAATGAAGCCTTGCTCGTCAAGGAGGAATATAAGATATTAAAAAAATGCATTGGGATTAATAGAACAATGAATGTGAAGTGGCTAGAGATTGTGAAGTAAAACACGTAAGCAGTAACGAAGAAGCTGGTAGCAGTAATAAATGGGAAACAGTGTGAGGCAAAGGGTGAAGAATAAAACCGAGGGTGAAGACACACTAAAATAGAAAACTGTTCTGCTGTACTCAACGACTAATGTAGTGGTCGATAAGAAAGGTACCATTAATTAACCTTCAAATTAATAAAGGTAAGAACATTCTCGTTTTCAGCAACTCAAATCAGATATAGTGTAGGGACCGTGCCTTCTATTAGAGATAATAAGGTGATAGAGGGTAAGTTTTCCTTGAACTGGTGTTTGCGACAGACAACAGGTTGAATAGTATGTCAGGTAATGGGAATAAACCCATTATCTGCCTCAATATGGTGGAAAAGATACTGTTAAGGGCAGGAGACAGGAGAGCTTGGTCAAGTACTGGACAGCAAGGGCAGGATTAAATTAGATCAAAGGGAAGATCCCCAATCATATTTGGAATTGTGTATAGAAGAGCAACAATATAATGTCTACGATAAATGGTGTAACCTGCTGCCTAGGTTAGTGCTGCACAGAACATGCAATCTTATTCATTAACAACTATACTCATTTTTATTGTAAATATGATGTATATGCAGGAGAAAGGGGTGCACCGCCCTGGGGAAGAGGTGCTAAATTAGCCAACTCTGTCAAGGGGACCATTACTGCATTTTACAACACTTGAAAATGACCGAAGACAAAGTATCTGGAAAACAAAAGGGTTCCAGCACAAGGAATGCTTGGAGTAATAATTACCAAGGTACTGGAGAGAAACGGTCAAAAAAGCATGATAGATCTTCACATATAATTCTAATAAAAGCAAAGTAATTAGTAAAAAGAGTGACCAGAAAGGTCTACTAATAACAGGGACAATATAAATAAAGTAAACGAGCCAAGACTTACTGCAAGTAGAGAAAACGGTTATTATTACAATAATGGAGACCTGGTTTAATTTGAAAGACAGACATACCTTCTGAATGACACGTATAAGAGTAAATTATTCCACACCAACCGAGTCACCAGGAAAGGTGGCAGACGGGTGATGCCAGAGAAAATATAAACTTGCACTAGACAAGATATAAAAGTGGAAGAGACAAACACTAAATCTATTTGACTTTTCTCGAGGATACGAAACGCTAATAATCATAAATTTCTCACCTCGTCCTCACCCCCTTCTGCCCCGAGGACCTGACCTCATCACACCTGATCTCGCAAATTATGACCTCATGTGTGTGATTTTTCGCAATGACTGTGTGACATGTCTTTCTCCGAGCTTGACCTCGTATTTGAAAGGTCAGCCGACATAATTACTCGTAGGTCTTTCACGTGTTCCTTTCGTTCTATTTAACGATCCTTTTGGAGTTTTATATAGTGTCCCTTTCTGTGTTCGTCATTCTTTCCTAACTTGGCAGCTGGAACTTACCACCACTGCTGCTGGAAAATACTGTTTATAATCTCCTGCAATTTTTCAGTGTCTTCTACCAAGGTGACTTTCATGCATATTTTAGCGTAAGTTGCAAACGATGATAGAAAACTGTGACGGGTGTTTTCATACATGTCTGTGACGAAGATGAGAAACAGTAGAAGTGCCAGGACAGTGCCTTGGGTTACTGAGCGTTTTACCTCACTTTTCTTGAGATTTTGATATGTTTAATACTGGAAAGTAACGAAGATACTGAGTTAGACTTGCCTAGCATAGGCCAGTAGGCCTACTGCAATGTTTCTCTATTATCATCTTCTAATGTAGTGGAAACGGGTAGCGACTTCGCTAGCTATAGCAGCTCTGGTGCCCAGGTTACCAAAAGATAAATTACGGATAAACCATACCCCCGGCCGGGATTGAACCCGCTAGCCACAATAAGATTCATCCAACTAGGTATATTTCTACACCATAGGAAAGTTAGCATTTGTGGTCACAGAGGTGCCTGTGCTAACTTTCCTATGGTGTAGAAATATACCTAGTTGGATGAATCTTATTGTGGCTAGCTGGTCTAGTGGCTAACGCGACGGGCTGGAGTTTTGAGACTATGACCGCGGGTTCAATCCCGGCCGGGGGTATGGTTTGACCAAGAGCCTGATTTAATTAACAGGCTACCCACCAGGCCTGGTACGGGACCGGGCCACAAGGGCCCAGGAACCATCAACAGTCATATCAACAAGATCAGCGTCAGGTGAAGTCTGACACTGTAAAATCTGCTAAGACTTTTCAATGTCCTCCTTTCATATACAAAGGGATTGCCAACAGACCCCTGACTGCCTTCCAGAGAGACCTGGACAAGTTTCTGAAGTCATGCCCCTGTTCAGCCGGGCTGCTGTAGTTAGGTTGAACTTCGTGCGGCTAAAACCAACAACTTGGCTGATTAGGCAATCAACCGGAAGGCCTGGTCTGGGACCGGGCGGGAGGTCGTTAACCCTCAGATAATTTTCCAGGTAAACAAGTAGGGAGACTCCTACTTCTCCCTCTGGGTCTATGTTTACAAAATGATCTTAGCACATTTATGACAGAGGACCATAACAGTTTCAGTTCGTGAACGAGTGAGCACCTCACTTGACAGCCCCGCCTCCCTGGGGCACCTTGTGACCTACACAAGTGTCCTGACAAGCGGTGTAATACGCACAAGGGTGGAGAGGGTGTTTGTAAAGCAAGCAAGCCAGGAGGGTGTGACATGGCCGGTGTGAGAGAAGCCTTGTACCCAGCTCTCCCTAATGACCGCCTTCATCCACACTAATGAACACCAATACCCACCCTCAGCTCCGCCCACACCCTTAATCATCATCATCTACTTGCACAATAGTAGTTCCAAGTAAATGACTCATTCCACATTCCAACACCACTGCCCCATTATCATGCACACACAATTTGGCAACAATGTTAACATACGGCTCACCACCCACTTGTGTTTGACACAGCGTAGTTATACCTCTGGCCGGTTTCAAGAACTCTACTCTGGCTACGCAGCCCAAGGCAAGGTTCTTAAGTGATCACCTGATCAACTAAGGTGTTGCTCCCACTTATTCCCTTGCGTCATTTGAAGTGATCAAAGTCAAAGGACAGTAATATACATATCCAATAAACCTATGATAGGTTTCGAAAGTTTTCCTACTAAGCCCGACCCTTGCTTATGTGTCAACCAGGCTGTTGCTGCTGGTGGCCCGCTGGTCAACGTATGCATTACAGCCTGGCTCGTCTGGCACTTGGAGGCAAGTGTCAAGTTTCTTCTTAATTAAGGACTTCTATACTTGTTTCAGCGGTGTTTGATATCTTCTGGCAAGATGTTGAATAGACTGGGATAGCACATGTTGATACAATGTTCTTACTGTGCCCAGACCAACTCTGCCTTTCACGGGATTTATTTTCCACATTATCCCGTATCTCACTATGTAATGGCAATATGCAGATTTGGGACCAGTCTCTCAAGTAATGTTCACAAGACTTGAAAATGACTGAAGACAAAGTATGTGGAAAACAAGTGTTGCAGCACTAGGAATGCGTGGAGCAAAAATTGCCAAGGTACTGGAGAGAAACGGTCAAAAAACATGATAAGATCTTCACATATAATTCTAATAAAAGCAAAGTAATTACGAAAAGTGACCAGAAAGGCCTACTAATAACTAATCCGCTCCAGCAAGTAAATATTTAGGGCAGCTCGAACCACCAAACGAGATTTTCACGAAAGACAAAAAAAAAAAAAAAAGAAAACTGCCAACACCTCCACAATTTCCCACGTAGTTCTTTACTTGACCTGCAGAAGCCACTGATAACATGCGTGTGGAGTCTGCTCCAGGCACAGACTCGTGGAATTCCATACGTATCAAAATTTTAAGAAACCACTATTTTGGGCTTTAGTATTTTATGGAGAGAGCCTCGACACAGGCATCATCTCAGTCACTGAAAACCACGGTAGGTACTACAGTGCTCTTTTATCCTCGTCTCTGGTAACCAGAAACATTCAACTACACAATTATCACTCTTGATAATTTCAGGGGTCAACGCCCCCGCCGCCCGGTCCCAGACCAGGACTCCTCGAAGATCAAGTCTATCAACCAGGCTATTACTGCTATCCACATGCAGTCTAATATGCGAACTGCGTTAACGCTTATATAATCATGAAGTCAAGAATATGTTCTTCCACAAATGCATGGAACACTTCACATAAATATGCTATACGATATTCCTTAATATCAAAACATAACATTTTTACAAGCAAGTGACGAGAAAAAGATCGTTAACTGATATCAGACACGACAGAAATAAGTGACACAGTCAGAGCAGCCAACGGGACTCTACCAAATGGTAATCCAGGTGTAAACGAAGAAGAAATTTTGCCGTAGTCGAAACTGAAACGAAGCAGGAACCAAGTGCTTGACAAAGCTCCTGGAGAGCAAAAAATTGCCACAATAAAACGTCACATTAGTTGCATTTGTGTCCTTTTACTTAACATATTGTGGGTAATTCTACCAATACAGGTACCAAGTGGACATCAACATCCTTCGTTTATTGAACCTCACTATATATCACTAATCTTATTTTTTCAGGCGATCACTAAATTGTAATAATCATCATATTCTAATAAACAACATTATTTTATTTTATAATAAGAGGCACTAAAGTATTATGAAAAAAACAACGTTGGCTTCGTATCCAGGTTTCAAGTGTGTACACAACACATGCTCCAAGAGCAGAACTTCTCCAGGCTGAGGGACTGACAACCTCAAAACTAAGTTGTCGAGGGTGATGGACTGATTACATCGTGTTTACATCTCTACTCTTCTGTTGCCTCCTCTGTACTCGTCTGAAAAAGCCTACTGTGCAGGCGAAACGTTTCTGAATAAACATTCCCAACTGCTGCACGCGTCTTACTTATCAAATCGTCGGTACTGTATACCATTACCACATTCACAAGTAAGAGGGAGGGGCAAGTAACAGCTGTGTGCTATATAAAGACACGCTCCAATATGTGAAAGTTAATAAACTAACACATCAATACTCGATCTCTGAACATTCAAGACAGGACTCTTCATTACAAAATCCACCCTTTTAAAATTCATCTTTTATGGGCTCTGGTGGCCTGGTGGTTAACGCTCTCGCTTCACACGGTGCGGGCCTGGGTTCGATTCCCAGCCAAAGTAGAAACATTGGACGTGTTTCTTTCCACCTGTTGTCTATGTTCCCCATCAGTAAAATGGGTACCTGGGTGTTAGTCGACTGGTGTGGGTCGCATCCTGGGACACTGACCTAAGGAGGCCTGGTCACAGACCGGGCCGCGGGGGCGTTGACCCCCGGAACTCTCTCCAGGTAAACTCAGGGGTAAAGTTATTCGGACAATTTCTAATCTGTTAGAAAAAAAAATGTCACTTGCATTTTGTCACTTGAGAGTGAAGGTTGGAAAAGGCAAGTATAAAATTAAGAGAATGGGTGAATTTTATTACGAGACTGAGCCTGGACCGGGCTGCGGGGGCGTTGACCCCCAGAACACCCTCCAGGTACACCTGCACCATACCTAAGCTGTTCATTCAGCACTATACATCGAAAAACCTTTCAAACTTTCTCAATAACGAAACTAACTCTGGCAAGAGAGAAAATACAGAGCTAAGATGAAAGGCATCATACAGAGCACAGTAAACACAAAGTAAATCTTCATCAGTGAAATTGGAAATAACCAGAAATAGTCTTGTGTACAAACATCTCTAGTATCGAGTCCTTGTAGGTGGAACCGATGACAATCATGAAAGGAGTGAAACACTAACAATACAACTGGTAAAAATGCTAGAACTACCGACAAAATATTAATTAAAAGTCACATTTTACTGTGGCAACATTTCGCTCTCCAGGAGCGGCTTGATAAAGCTCTTGGACAGTGAAATGTTGCTACAATATGTCACATTAATCACATCCGTGTCCTTTAACCTAACATAATACAACTGTGTTGAGTTAGCCGTTAATCACATTAAAGACAGAATCCAAATTTCCAACCATATTAAGCGGGGACTAGCACCAACAGCCTGGTTGATCAGGTCATGTACCAGTCGTGTGGTCGTTGACCTTCAGAACATTGCAGGTAGACCAAGTATTTGAACACTGGGGGACAATATAACGAGTACTCTGCCTCATGTACACAGTAAATGAGGTTTTAAATATATATATATATACATACAAATATATAATATATATATATATATATATATATATATATATATATATATATATATATATATATATATATACACATTATATATATATATATATATATATATATATATAAATGCATTTAATAAATGAGAGGGGGGGGAGCGTGGAGAGAGAGAATGAAGAATTGAGACACTTATGCAACACATGGGAATCTTTATTCCCATGTGTTGCATAAGTGTCTCAATTCTTCAACTTGTCGGTTTTCTAAACCATTCATCACACAGAGAGAGAATGAATGAATGAATGAATGAATGAATGAATGAGACTACAGTGGCGCAAGTCACTAAAAACTCTCTGATATAGCCACAGTCCTCAAAGTTATCATTAGACAAATGGCAAAATGTTATGTAAATATGACATTGAAGTTACCAAAATAACTGGAAGTGTGCTAAACATTTCAGCTAAAAACTGAAGTTTGTCAGAAAATGCTCGAAACTCCACTGAATCGAGGAAATGCGCAATAAAATTACATTTTAGCACATTTTTCTATATAAAAAATTCATTTTTTTTAATCACATAGGGAATCACAATTGCAAAATGAGGGCAAGTCACTCCTGCCTCTTATTAAATCATTATGACAACCGCAAGGAAAATTCTACTCTGGATAACAGGGGCCTCATTCTCACCAAACCTCGGTGACGTTAACGATGACCACCAAACACAGCCGTCATGGAGGAGAGAGATCAGGGAATCCTCACTATCATTGGCATCTTTACCTTTCATGAGTTCCGAGTTTTTCTAGTCCCGCAGCCCCGCCATGGGCCAGGATCGTATGGTGTTTGCCTCGTCAACCAGGTTGTTACTGCCGGTGGCCCGCTGCCTCACATATTCATCACAGCCTGGTTGATCTAACACCTGGTGAAGATACTTGTCCAGTTTCTTCTTGAAGAATTCTACACTTTCCCCAGTAGTGCTTTGATATATTTTGGTAAGATGTTGAATAATCTGGGACCCCGGAAGTTGATATAGTGTTCCCTTATTGTCCCCACCGCACCCTTGCTCCTCACTGGTGAAGATACTTGTCCAGTTTCCTCTTGAAGACTTCTACACTTGCCCCAACAGTGTTCTGATATCATCTGGTAAAATGTTCAGTAGTCTCAGACCAGGATGATATTTCCAGACACTTGTACTCTCAGGAGACCGGAATTTTTCTATACACTAACAGCTCATTTTAATTCAGGCTAAACTGAAATCCTGAGAATGTAAAGCACTTTTAATACCTGTATAAATTCAAATACTTAATATTACTGGAAATTAAGGCCTTCAGACTACTCCCTGCAATGCATGTAATTGAGTCGCATCATAATCTGCACTTGAAATGTATTTGAGGAACTCAAACGAGAATCAAGGACCAGAATGTGCCAAGTACCTGCTGTGAAGAGTAGGGGGTGAAGAAAGTACACTAAAACGAACTCGGTAAAAATGAATCGGAAGCTTCGCATCCATCCTTCGTAAGAATAACCTACCAACAGAACCCTGGTTGTCTACAAAAGGGAAACCCGAAAAGTTCCTCCAAACAGTTCCTGATCTGCCAGACTGGTGTATACCATGGACTGTGTTGCAAGCACAAACAGCCTGACAGAAGAGGCTAGCAAGGTGGTTCCCTCTTTCCTAGGTCAACAGGTAGGTTTTACAGACTTTTCTTAGCGAAGGTCACATCAGAATGGAGAAAACTCTCACTAAGTATGGTACTTGGGTTTAATGGTAGCAGGTGGTGGCTGGAATGACTCGGCCCCACATGATCAATAGGCCACCTGCGTTTGATGCCACGATGGGAGCGTCCCTAAGGAGTGAGCAGGTTGCACGCGCGTGCCCAAGAAGCCATAGTGTAGCCCACTACGTCACTGATAAGAGAAGTGCTGACACGAGGGGAAAAAATGATGACAGGTATGAAAGTAATCCAACAGGTAGGCAAGTTATCAACAACATGCTCAATTTACAATGAGGGGCAGATTTAGATTTTTCCATCAAAGTGACTAGTTTATTGTGCACACTATATCCATCCTGTGGAAGGTAGTACAAGAGCATATGGATACACAAAAGGCCTAGGACTAGACTAGGCCCCAAAAGGGTTAACAGGAGCACATTTGGAGTTATATCTACAGATCACTTATCTGTTACAAGCACAGTTAGGAAATTTCCTCAATATATGAGGGGGGAAGGGAAGGAATTCCTGTGAGGTGACTGTGGGTCAGGTGTGCAGTATTCTCTTTCTAGAAAGGATCGTCTCGCTGAAAGAGGAGTCCGCACCTACGTTCTGTTGAACTACTTACATTGTTGCTCGACTCAAGGGCCCAC
Source organism: Cherax quadricarinatus (assembly GCF_038502225.1). Lineage (NCBI taxonomy): Eukaryota > Metazoa > Arthropoda > Malacostraca > Decapoda > Parastacidae > Cherax > Cherax quadricarinatus. The sequence continues at coordinate 3,971,737 of NC_091340.1, read as the reverse complement.
CAGGTCCACCACTTCCCCAGCACATTCAGCCTACTACCACAAGATATCAGAAATCTTGCCGGAACGAAGTTAGAATTTTTCAAAAGAAGAAAACACCATATCTCCTGCCTGATCGACCGGATTATGACGGCTATTTAGGTCCTGAGGGCCTCTAGCACCAACAGCCAGGTTGACCAAGGTAATCAAGAGGGAAGCCTGGGAGAAGGCACGGCCGACGGCACAAAAAAAACTAAATTGGTAACAGGAATGATGTATTTAACCCATGAAGCCACTGGAAAAAATTCAGTAGACATGACCAAAGATACTATCACGATGTACAAGATACTTAACACATTTGGCAGGGAACATAGGTTACCTGTAGCCAGTTCCTGAAGTTACCGCCCCCGCGGCCCGGTCCCATAGGCTAAAAAAAAAAAAAGTGAAAGGGAGGGGGAAGAATGTGTGTGTGTGTGTGTGTGTGTGTGTGTGTGTGTGTGTGTGTGTGTGTGTGTGTGTGTGTGTGAGAGAGAGAGAGAGAGAGAGAGAGAGAGAGAGAGAGAGAGAGAGAGAGAGAGAGAGAGAGAGAAATAGCAGAGATTAGTAACAGGAATAGCATGAAATACTTCAGCATCAGCAGAATGCAGCAGATGAGAGTGCAGGCAACACAAACTACATTCACAGCTTAAAGCGTTGTTACAAGTGCGCGCGCGCGCAAAGCATCAAGATAACTAGTAAGCACAAGGAATGTTGCCACAGGCTGAGACTACACTTGCAAGTACAGTCCAGGGTTTCCTTTACTAAGAAGAACCAAGCTAGAGGAAGCATCAGACCTGCCACACCCCGCTCCTGTAGCACAGAGAACGCTGTGTCAACCACAACATGAGAGCATCCCGTGGCCCGCACTCTCGCCTAACCATGATAATCAAGTTATTCTCACGCCACAAGTGATATTCACGCAGATTGAGTGTTTCCAGGTGTTGCCGAAATACCCCGCTGCCTGTTGCGTTGTCCAACACTAATTTTTAATTTGCTTATTTGCGGTTAAATATGGATAACTAAAGTGTAACGAACACTTATCAATGTTCAATAATAACCAACATGGAAGCAGAAACATCATTAGATTAACTGGCCTGTATATTTCGATCCCCTTCTGTGATCCTCTTCAGCAGATGAAGAGGATCCCAAAAGGGGATCGAAATATACAGATCAATTAATCTTATGAGTGTCTCCATGTGGGTTATTATTGAGCAGTTGTTAAATATGTTAAAAGACTTATTTAACATTTCATCCCAATACAAGTTAAAATATTATCAACAAGGAGGCCTGGTCTGTCAACAAGCCGTGATGACAGTGACCCTCTGAATCTTTTTCAGTAACCTTCAGGTAAATTTACAGAAATTTTTTTTAAGTTCACTGTGGTAGTCTGGCATGAAATTATATAAAGGTAGAAAGACGAGGCCAGGTTGTATCGGTACATACCAAGTGATGTCATCGCAGCCTGTCTCTCCCACAATAAATAAGCAGAAGTGTCAGTATCCCATCCTCAAGGCACTGCATGAGTGCCCGTCTCACCCACGTGACGTCACTGGTGCCAATGGCCGCTCTTCAGAGCAAGCACGTAAAGTGGGGTGGAGTTGGGGAGGGTGGTGCCTGGGTGTGGGTACAAGTAACCTCTCACCTCTTCCCCTTCCCCTAACCGAGAGAGGGCAGTAGTAACCCACCCCCACCAACAATCTCCCCTCACCCCAGCTTTCATCAAGGTCCACCTCGAGCGTGCCCTACATGGGCACATCCCGGCACCAGGAGAGCCACAGCTTCATACCTAATACGGTGCCATGAATGGATCAGTAGCTTCCTAATGGGGTGTGTGTATACTGACACTAATATCCTCCAGCCTAGTATGTACCACCACACCCACTCACCTAATTATTTACAATAATCACTACTACTACATGTGGGACCACACCTATCCACTCGCCTAACTAGTCACTCAGCCACATTAAATACTCCCCCTCGTAAAATACGTCTACCCAAGGGGTTCCCAACCTAGGGTGAATGCACCCCCAGGGGATGAGAGACGGCATTTCAGGGAGGTGTGACAAAGAGTCCTAATGAAAAGCATAATTCCGTTTATTCTACCAAAAAAAATTCTAACTGCTCAATTTATATTTGAATTTCATGCACTGAATTTAAAGCTTACTGAGTTCAGTTTGTTCCCCCGCAGGTTCAATTTGAGATTCAAAAAATAAAAAATTGTGATATTACTTTCGTAGCGGGTGCAACACTAAACATTTCCTAGGGGTGCGGGACATAGAAAAGCTTGGGAACCCCTGCTCTACCTGCTATATAATTTCTGCATCCGTATCGTTCAGTGAATTTTCCTAAACTTCGTAGCACCGGGAGCCATCGCCTCCGTGAGGAAATAACTGGAACGGAGAACTCAAATATCTCAAAAGATGGGAAGAGCACTGTGAGGGACTCAGAGGAATGATAATGTCAAAGGATCTCGCATTCAAGAATCACAGTGTTATCACGTCCGGAGGAAAATGATGGGCTGGATTGCTACGATTTTCAAAACGAGAGATGCCACCTTGTTCTTCTTAAAATTCATAACATGAAAACCTAAATTAATATTTCCACACACCATTTTTACCCTTTACTTCACTTGTTGTGTCTAGACTGGAATACTGTCATTCATTAACAGCCGATTTTAAGGCAGGCGAAAATGAAGAGCAAGAGAACGTATAAACTTTACTGTCTGCATAAATTCAATCACCTAAATTACTAGGAACATTGTCTCGAACTATAAGCCTAAGGACGTAAGCGTCAAAATTCATCGTATTTTACATCTGGAATATTCTGGAGGGATTAATTTCAAATCTTCACACCGAAATCACTTCTTATAAAAGCTTTAGCATACGTTGCAAAATACCCCGGTCTGAGACCGGGCCATAGTAAAGATAATGCCCAGAAACACTTGTATAACAGATAACCTTTTACTTGTATTGTTTCCTCTTCCCTGTATTTAACTTATAAACCCCAAGTGATAGTCTCTCCCACTAAATGTGCTAATACCACCATATACGTATCTCACTCGCAAGCTTGACTGTTAATTACCATTTGTAACTCCACATCTGAAACCTTGAGTGCTTTAGTATAGAACAACGTTCACTAGGCACTTGCTCTCGTCTACAGAAACAAAGGTACACCATAATACAATACTACAATATTGAGTCATTATATTCACCTCCCCAGCGACTCTCAAGAGATCATGAAAACCAACAAATTAAATACCAGTAGGGTAAAAATTATAGTTTCTTGCAGAATAATAGATACCTGTACTTGCACCCAATTATTAAGCCCAATTTAAGCCCAAGTGCTAGTGGGGAACTTGGTGGAAGAGCGAAAAGGTTTGTGCGCGCTTAGGAGAGAGATGGGGGGGTCTAATAATGTCAGTTAGGCAGAACTGCCATGAAAAGATTTTTCAAGAAATCTTTGTCATTAATCGAGATTTTTAACTTAATTTGTACTGAAAAAAATATTTTTGCATCAAAATTAGCTTCAAGACACCTCACCTAACCTAGGCCTTGCTAAAATTAACAATTTAACAATGTTATTAAACCTATTTTAGGCCAGTCAAAATCTTAAATATTATTGTACATCATTGGTATATATTTCATTACGTTAAGGCTAATCTTAGGAAATTATTACATAAATGAATTTTTACTCCGTTGTCAGGCAAAGCAATCACTGCTTCATAAGCCTAAATCGCCATTACCGAGTATCACAAAATACAAGACTATGCATGTACTCACTGATATGTGCCTGAAGGAGTTGATAATGTGAAAAATAAAACAAAAATAATAAAATGAACTGCACACGCGTGCACCTAATATAATTATTAATAACGCAGTGAGTGTCCGCCTTCCAACAATACGAGGTCGTTGGAAGGATACATGGGCGATTGGTGTGACCGGGTTGTGAGTGATACATAGGTATGCGAGATGATTGATACGACTGGAGATAAGTCAAAACTAACATCACACCTCAATAACGCTTACAATCCTCACACTGGACATCAGATTTCGGTTAATGTCGACACCACTATTAAAGCCTTCAACTTTTTTACCATTGGATCAATGACTGCATGAAATCTGCTTACACCAGTTAATAGATTGACATTTATTAAAATAAACCGCGGGCAACCCTATATATACACACACCACCAGTTTGAATCTACCTGGAGGGTATTCCGGGGGTCAACGCCCCCGCGGCCCAGTCCTTGACGAGGCCTCTCGGTGGATCAGTGCCTGATCAACCTGGCTGTTACTAGCGACTGATGCAACTATGGTGTTGTAGCACAAAATGCGTAAAAAATGAATAACTGTAAAAGTGGGCAAATGGACACTTAATTCTCTAACAAACAGAACTCAAAGAGTAATAGTAAACAAAGTGAAATCAGAGGCAGCTCTAGTGAAAAGTTGTTCTCATATCCGACGAAGACAAATCATTAGGACAGTATCATCCTATGCTGACGATATCAGACTCCCCCCCCCCCCATACAAAAAAATCCTTCAGGATTACTGACAATGTGTTCAACGAGGACAAGTTTCGATTACTCCGTTATGGAATGGATGAAGAGATAAAGACTGGAATGTAGTACGTAAACTCTAATCACTCAATAGAGCGTTCTAATGTGAGAGACCTTAGAGTGATTATGTCAAGATCTCACCTTCAATTATCATAACGATGTCACTATCACAACCGCAAGAAAATTAATAGGCTGGATAACCAGAGCCTTCAAAACAATAGATGCCAAGCCAATGATGATACTCTTTAAGTCAAGTAGTCTATCTAGGCTATATTATTGCTGTACTCTAACAGCCTCGTTCAAATCCGACCTGGAGAATATGCAAACCTTCACTATTCACATAAATTCAGTCAAGCACCTGAATCATTGGGGACGTATGAAGTTCCTCGAACGCAAGCGAGAAAGATGCATTGTTAATCTACACCTGGAAAATTTTAAGAGGGATTAGTCCCAAATCTACACCCACAAATAATTCCTATGAAATCAAGAGGTTCGGTAGACGGTGCAAAATACCTCCAATGAAAAGCAGGGGTTCCAAGAATACACAAAGGAAAAACTAAGCGTGAAAGGACCTAGATTTTACAACGTCCCCCATACATAAGGGGGATTACCAGTAGCCTCCTGACTGTTTTCCAGACCTTGACAAGTTCCTTAAGTCATTCCTGGTCAGCCGGGCTGTAGTGCAAAGTGGAATTCGAGCGACTAGCACCAACAAGCTGGTTGATTATGCCATCCACGGGGAGACCTGGTCTGGAATCAGGCCGCATAGGAATCAAAGCAGTTTTAAAAAACATACAACGCAGCGAAATGAACCAACAGAAAAAAGGGTAATTGAGCACTGGAGAGAAAAAGGGTTGTAACTTAAAGAGGACGTAAAGGGTTAGAAGAGGGGATTGGGAGGGTAGGAAGGAGGGTGTGGGTAAAGTTGAGAGCAAGAAAAGGTGGTCGTCTGGGAATGCAAGACTACCTGCGAGTCATGCAGATAAGAGTAACTGCTGCAGGTCCCTCAGGCTCACTCTCACACACAAAATGACATACGAGAAGACAAGTGATCAGCTGTGGCATTCACTCGCCTCCAGCATACAATGTTAGTGAAGACTCCACTCTGACAGGTGCAGAGTACCTCATAAGATCAGTGCTTTACTTCTTTCTCTTCCTGATATATATATATATATAAATATATATATATATATATATATAAATATATATATATATATATAAATATATATATATATATATATATATATATATATATATATATATTACACACGTAAATGGCCTGCCAGACAAAATTTAATCCTATGATTTATCGAAGTAGTGTGTGACTAGTAATGGTCCAAGCAGACCGATACTTCGTCATAGTTTTCTTCTCTTATGTGAGGGTTATCTGTGTATTGTTATGGTCACGGTATTGTGCCTTTTTATTCTTTATCGAAAATTCTAGCTAATGATTTACTATATTTCTTTAAATATCCTCTATAACCCTTTAAAAGAGGTTGCTAGAACCCAGCTACTTATTTGGTTTTGATCTATCTACTTGTCTGAGGATCACGTTTCCAGCGACACAGATCTTTCACAATTTATCTCCATCCTGTCCTACACATTTATTGGCTATCGGGATTTCAATTAGATTTTCTTGTGTAATAATACAGGAATGAGTAAAATCGGTTTATTACCTACGTAGATATGAAAGTTTGAAGGTAACTGTGATGCGCTGATGGTAACAACGGTGTTTACAACGTAAAGGAAATTCCGATTATAACATTTAGTACGAATTTCTCCAGCTCTACTAATTTTACGATTATATTCTTTACATATATTTATATTTTTCATATCAAATTTCCCCATATATTTAATGTTCAAAAACAAAAGACAAATGTAAACACTAAAATGTGAATAGCATTTATTAGCTCCACAATGCCCAGGGTACAGGTGCCAGGACAATTTATACTGCGCACACCTACAGGGCAAACCTATTTTCTCTGAAGTGCTCCTAACCAGGCAGATTGGGATCATATATACATTAACATTAGTTTCCCGACTGGCGTAAACAAGTCACTGGCAACTTAAGAGTTAATAATGCACCTCATCCCTTAGATACTGTTTTGCGACAGAAATTATTCAAAGAATCAAGCTGTTAACGAATATAATATAAAATTCTTTACAGTAGTGGCCTAACCAGCAATTTACACCAATTTCTTTAGACATCAAAACGGCAAAATGTATTACACATGCTCAAGAAGCCTCTCTCTGATCTAATTTACTCAAGTTATCTCTCATACTTAGTAACGTTTTCCTTCCTGCACCTCCCAAACATCATTTCCTCCAGAACCATTAATAATCAAGCTGCTACCAATATTTGGATACAGAAGATGCATTAATAAATGGATAGACAGTTATTTTAGACTGATGCATCATGAGTGTAGGAGAGTGCTCACGCATACCTCACAGTTGCTCCTGGCTGGCAATAATCAGTGTTGAGATATAACCTGGTTTACAAGGCTGCAAGATTGCTCGTCTTTTCTCTTATTAACATGCAAGATCGTATATAAATAAGAACATAAGAATGAAGGAACACTGCAGAAGGCCTACTGGCCCATGCGAGGCAGGTCCAAGTCCCATACCGGCTTAAGCCAATGCACCCAACCTAGTCAGGTCAGGTCACATTGACTTAAGGGAGGAACACGGCAGATGGAAATAAATGGTATAAAATACCGACACAATGGCAATATAAATGCAGATGCAGCATTCTTCACCTGACCTCAGCCGGACTATAAATACTCGCTTTCCTTCCACCCCAGGTAGTTCTGTTTGTGACTTGAAAAAGCCCACTGTGTGGGCGAAACGTAGTCAATAAAGGATCACATTATACTGCATTTGTGTTTATATTGCCAGGAACACGGCAACCGACCTGGTAGCACAAGCTATCAGGTCCAACTCGCACCCACCCACATCCACTCATGTATTTATCCAACCTATTTTTAAAGCTACACAACGTTCTGGCCTCTATAACTGTACTCGGGAGTTTGTTCCACTCATCCACAACTCTATTACCAAACCAGTACTTTCCTACATCCTTCCTGAATCTGAATTTTTCCAACTTAAAACCAATTTTGCATTAAGTATACAGTTTTGTTTCTTTGTAGTTCTTATACCTCCAATATTTCCGTTCTAGTAGAGAAAACTTGGTGTGGAAGCAGGTGGTGGGGGGGGGATGATACCAGGTGGCATTAACAGATGGCAAATTCCCTCTTATTCTATTTCAAGAGGTACTAACCCCCCCCCTATTAATATTAACCATAATTTTTAAAGGAGTGGATCGGTAAGCCAACAGAAGGCCTGGGTCACATGAGCAAAAGCTCCAGTTGTTGGTTCATCACATGACTAAGACCCGCGTCAGAAAGCACTTGTCCTGTTTCCTGACAAACCTAATACCTTCCCCCCCCCCTACCACCACCGAGTCATTCACAGCATGGAGTGGCGATCCTCCGCCCGCTAACTATTCTTCAGTTTTCTCCAGCAGAGATTACCTGCAGTCTACTATGCCAGGGTCATAATCCCAACAGCCCGGTCCCAGACCAGGCCTCCTGGCTGTTGATCGTGCACATCACCTTTAAGACGACTAGAGGAAAAAATGTGTGATGCTCAGAGACAAAGATAACACCGAGGTGTTGGCATTCCTCCTCTAGCTACTTCACTGAGTGACGTGGTGGTGTGACTAAGAGGAAAAACATGTAAGTGAGAGAAGGAAGTCGCAAGCAAGCTGTCACCGACAAACTGTCAAGTGTGTGTATATATACGTGAAATACAAGGGAAATATACTGACGTTGTAGAACACGGGAAGAAATCCTGGAGTGGAAAAAATGGTATTACAGCAGGGCAAGAAAACAGACATAAGGCGCGGCTGACTGACTATAGTCACTAAACACTACAGGGAGGGTTGAAGTTCAGAATTAAACGCCACCGTGCGCTTTATGCTATGTAAATTAATATGAAATCATGGCTAGTGAGAGCAAGCTCATGCACAAAGGATATATACATCGAAAGGTGTACGTCTCTCAGTATACGGTGTCATAACAGTAAGTTAATCCCCATTTTAGATAGAGATTAAAGTATTCTTGATTGGTGAACAGGAGATATGCAGCTTTAAATCACTCTGAGTAGTTATATTTTAAAGCCCCAATTAACGAACAACCATTTGCAAAAAAAACATGTTCCAGCCATATTCCTTACATTTGCTGATACAAGAATAAGATTCACACCTTTCAAGTTAACCTATCCTCTAAGTGTGCCGCTGGCACTACTACGATCATTACTACTACTACTATTATTATTACTACTTTGTGAATTTATTTAACCCTTGCTCTGGTATCTCTTACTGTAGTGATTGGTTAATTTAGTGTAGGTACTAAACAAATATTGACTAGGTATAAATGACGAGATCTCTAGTGCGAAGGAAAATATTTCGAGTTGTGGCTGAGGTTACTCGGGCACACGCCACCGCCACCACCACAAACACTAACCTCGCTCAACCACATTCTTTACAATTATCTCCCGTTCCTCCCGGCCACCCTCTAGCCCAGGGCTCATCCACCATGCCCCCTCTTCAATAAACAACCATTAAAGCTTGATTTAATCGAGAACACTATCTCAGTAACTCGCTAATATTTTAGATTTACTAAAGCCCTAGCTTTTTCCTTTAAATTAGACAGCGCTACCTTGCACACCTCCACCAGAACTAGAGTTTAATTCCTCGCATACTTCTAGTACGAGTAGTTTTCTACCTAAAGGATACCTGAAGGACGTATCCAGGGATCAATGCCCCGACTGCCCGATCCCAGACCAGGTCTCCTGAAAGATCAAAGCCTAATTAACCCAGCTGTTACTGCTGGCCGCACTTACTCCAAAGCACGAACCACAGCCAGGCAGGTCAGGCACCGAACTGAGGATCTTGCTCAGTTCCCTCTTAAAGACCGCCAGTGTTCTGTTCTTAATTGTTTTATGTATGAATACAGGGTGTTGAGTCTTCGTCCCTTTACACTTTTTGGGTTATCTCGTCATAATCGATGCATCACTATTTAATGGAGTGTTTTGCACCTGTCAAGCCTCTTGGCTTCAGCTATTTGTGTGTGCAGATCCGGGACCAATCCCTCGAGAATTTTCCCGGTGTTAATGATGCACCTCTCTCGCCTACATTCCATCAAGAGCCTTCACCGGCCCCTCCAGCAAGGACGCCCACAATCACACACAAAAAACTCAACACATCCATAACACACCATTAACTAAGCGATGCGCAACTACTACAGTCTAAACCTACAAACCTGGAGGCCATGACCAGGGTGTGCATGCGCGCCCACGACCTGAGAGTGAACTTGGACAAGGCAGGTAACAGAAGACACCTTAGTCCACACCGGGGCCACGATGCAATACAGGGAGGAGGTACCAGGGAAAACAACTGAGGGAAATATACAATTTTTTTTTCGGAAATACACTACACTAATAATGAAAACATGGGGAATACAGGATTACTGGTAAAGCAGTATATATATACAAAGTAACAAAGAATACTATACTGCTATGTGTGTGTATGTGGGCGGGGAGGTATTATTCTAATTATTAATACACAACTCTGAGAAACAGTAAAACGGACCATACTGTTGGAAGGAATACTTAAAATTCATCTCTCTGTCCACACACAAGCAAGGCTTGGCCCCTTCTGTGTAGCTACCCCTTCCCCCCGTAACGAAGGGACAAGACACTAATCCTCACTCTTCCTTCCCTTCCTCACGTGGAGAATCTATTATCAAATGGTTGGAACAAATACATAAATGCTGCGGGTTCTCCCTCTTGATCTTGCACTGCCTACATAAACTTGGCAAAATAAACACCATATTGAACTAGACATTTCTATGGATATATTATAGAAAAGAAAGTGAGTATAACTTTCACATACCTTTGACCTGTTTCCAGTTTTCTTATTCCTGTAGCCAAGCCCTGAGCCTGGGCTCAGGGTGCCTCCCTAGTTAACCAGGGTGCTGCCTGGTGCCTGCCTAGTTAACCAGGGTGTCGCCTGGTGCCTGCCTAGTTTTCCAGGGTGTTGCCTGGTGCCTGCCTAGTTAACCAGAGTGCTGCCTGGTGCCTGCCTAGTTAACCACAGTGTTGTCTGGTGCCCGCCTAGTTAACCACAGTGTTGTCTGGTGCCCGCCTAGTTAACCAGAGTGCTGCCTGGTGCCTGCCTACTTAACCACAGTGTTGCCTGGTGCCCGCCTAGTTAACCAGGGTGCTGCCTGGTGCCTGCCTAGTTAACCACAGTGTTGCCTGCCTAGTTAAATAACAGTGTTGCCTGCCTAGTTAACCACAGTGTTGCCTGCCTAATTAACCAGTGTTGCCTGGTGCCCGCCTAGTTAACCACAGTGTTACCTGGTGCCCGCCTAGTTAACCAGGGTGCTGCCTGGTGCCTGCCTAAATAACCAGTGTTGCCTGGTGCCCGCCTAGTTAGCCAGGGTGCTGCCTGGTGCCTGCCTAGTTAACCACAGTGTTGCCTGGTGCCCGCCTAGTTAACCAGGGTGCTGCCTGGTGCCTGCCTATTTAACCACAGTGTTGCCTGGTGCCCGCCTAGTTAACCAGGGTGCTGCCTGGTGCCTGCCTAGTTAACCACAGTGTTGCCTGGTGCCCGCCTAGTTAACCAGGGTGCTGCCTGGTGCCTGCCTAGTTAACCAGGGTGTTGCCTGGTGCCTGCCTAGTTAACCAGGGTGCTGCCTGGTGCCTGCCTAGTTAACCAGGGTGCTGCCTGGTGCCTGCCTAGTTAACCAGGGTGCTGCCTGGTGCCTGCCTAGTTAACCAGGGTGCTGTCTGGTGCCTGCCTAGTTAACCACAGTGTTGCCTGGTGCCCGCCTAGTTAACCACAGTGTTGCCTGGTGCCCGCCTAGTTAACCAGGGTGCTGCCTGGTGCCTGCCTAGTTAACCACAGTGTTGCCTGGTGCCCGCCTAGTTAACCAGGGTGCTGCCTGGTGCCTGCCTAGTTAACCACAGTGTTGCCTGGTGCCCGCCTAGTTAACCACAGTGTTGCCTGCCAAGTTAACCAGTGTTGCCTGGTGCCTGCCTAGTTAACCAGGGTGCTGCCTGGTGCCTGCCTAGTTAACCAGGGTGCTGCCTGGTGCCTTCCTAGTTAACCACAGTGTTGCCTGGTGCCCGCCTAGTTAACCAGGGTGCTGCCTGGTGCCTGCCTAGTAAACCACAGTGTTGCCTGGTGCCTGCCTAGTTAACCACAGTGTTGCCTGCCAAGTTAACCAGTGTTGCCTGGTGCCTGCCTAGTTAACCAGTGTTGCCTGGTGCCCGCCTAGTTAACCAGAGTGCTGCCTGGTGCCTGCCTAGTTAACCACAGTGTTGCCTGGTGTCCGCCTAGTTAACCAGAGTGCTGCCTGGTGCCTGCCTAGTTAACCACAGTGTTGTCTGGTGCCCGCCTAGTTAACCAGAGTGCTGCCTGGTGCCTGCCTACTTAACCACAGTGTTGCCTGGTGCCCGCCTAGTTAACCAGGGTGCTGCCTGGTGCCTGCCTAGTTAACCACAGTGTTGCCTGCCTAGTTAACCACAGTGTTGCCTGCCTAGTTAACCACAGTGTTGCCTGGTGCCCGCCTAGTTAACTAGGGTGCTGCTTTGTGCCCGCCTAGTTAACCAGGGTGCTGCCTGGTGCCTGCCTAGTTAACCACAGTGTTACCTGGTGCCCGCCTAGTTAACCAGGGTGCTGCCTGGTGCCTGCCTAAATAACCAGTGTTGCCTGGTGCCCGCCTAGTTAGCCAGGGTGCTGCCTGGTGCCTGCCTAGTTAACCACAGTGTTGCCTGGTGCCCGCCTAGTTAACCAGGGTGCTGCCTGGTGCCTGCCTATTTAACCACAGTGTTGCCTGGTGCCTGCCTAGTTAACCACAGTGTTGCCTGCCAAGTTAACCAGTGTTGCCTGGTGCCTGCCTAGTTAACCAGGGTGCTGCCTGGTGCCTGCCTAGTTAACCAGGGTGCTGCCTGGTGCCTTCCTAGTTAACCACAGTGTTGCCTGCCTAGTTAACCAGTGTTGCCTGGTGCCTGCCTAGTTAACCAGTGTTGCCTGGTGCCCGCCTAGTTAACCAGAGTGCTGCCTGGTGCCTGCCTAGTTAACCACAGTGTTGCCTGGTGCCCGCCTAGTTAACCAGAGTGCTGCCTGGTGCCTGCCTAGTTAACCACAGTGTTGTCTGGTGCCCGCCTAGTTAACCAGAGTGCTGCCTGGTGCCTGCCTACTTAACCACAGTGTTGCCTGGTGCCTGCCTAGTTAACCACAGTGTTGCCTGCCAAGTTAACCAGTGTTGCCTGGTGCCTGCCTAGTTAACCAGGGTGCTGCCTGGTGCCTGCCTAGTTAACCAGGGTGCTGCCTGGTGCCTTCCTAGTTAACCACAGTGTTGCCTGGTGCCCGCCTAGTTAACCAGGGTGCTGCCTGGTGCCTGCCTAGTAAACCACAGTGTTGCCTGGTGCCTGCCTAGTTAACCACAGTGTTGCCTGCCAAGTTAACCAGTGTTGCCTGGTGCCTGCCTAGTTAACCAGTGTTGCCTGGTGCCCGCCTAGTTAACCAGAGTGCTGCCTGGTGCCTGCCTAGTTAACCACAGTGTTGCCTGGTGTCCGCCTAGTTAACCAGAGTGCTGCCTGGTGCCTGCCTAGTTAACCACAGTGTTGTCTGGTGCCCGCCTAGTTAACCAGAGTGCTGCCTGGTGCCTGCCTACTTAACCACAGTGTTGCCTGGTGCCCGCCTAGTTAACCAGGGTGCTGCCTGGTGCCTGCCTAGTTAACCACAGTGTTGCCTGCCTAGTTAACCACAGTGTTGCCTGCCTAGTTAACCACAGTGTTGCCTGGTGCCCGCCTAGTTAACTAGGGTGCTGCCTGGTGCCCGCCTAGTTAACCAGGGTGCTGCCTGGTGCCTGCCTAGTTAACCACAGTGTTACCTGGTGCCCGCCTAGTTAACCAGGGTGCTGCCTGGTGCCTGCCTAAATAACCAGTGTTGCCTGGTGCCCGCCTAGTTAGCCAGGGTGCTGCCTGGTGCCTGCCTAGTTAACCACAGTGTTGCCTGGTGCCCGCCTAGTTAACCAGGGTGCTGCCTGGTGCCTGCCTATTTAACCACAGTGTTGCCTGGTGCCTGCCTAGTTAACCACAGTGTTGCCTGCCAAGTTAACCAGTGTTGCCTGGTGCCTGCCTAGTTAACCAGGGTGCTGCCTGGTGCCTGCCTAGTTAACCAGGGTGCTGCCTGGTGCCTTCCTAGTTAACCACAGTGTTGCCTGCCTAGTTAACCAGTGTTGCCTGGTGCCTGCCTAGTTAACCAGTGTTGCCTGGTGCCCGCCTAGTTAACCAGAGTGCTGCCTGGTGCCTGCCTAGTTAACCACAGTGTTGCCTGGTGCCCGCCTAGTTAACCAGAGTGCTGCCTGGTGCCTGCCTAGTTAACCACAGTGTTGTCTGGTGCCCGCCTAGTTAACCAGAGTGCTGCCTGGTGCCTGCCTACTTAACCACAGTGTTGCCTGGTGCCCGCCTAGTTAACCAGGGTGCTGCCTGGTGCCTGCCTAGTTAACCAGTGTTGCCTGCCTAGTTAACCACAGTGTTGCCTGCCTAGTTAACCACAGTGTTGCCTGGTGCCCGCCTAGTTAATTAGGGTGCTGCCTGGTGCCCGCCTAGTTAATTAGGGTGCTGCCTGGTGCCCGCCTAGCTAACCAGGGTGCTGCCTGGTGCCTGCCTAGTTAACCACAGTGTTACCTGGTGCCCGCCTAGTTAACCAGGGTGCTGCCTGGTGCCTGCCTAAATAACCAGTGTTGCCTGGTGCCCGCCTAGTTAGCCAGGGTGCTGCCTGGTGCCTGCCTATTTAACCACAGTGTTGCCGGGAGCCCGACTAGTTAACCAGGGTGCTGCCTGGTGCCTGCCTATTTAACCAGTGTTGCCTGGTGCCCGCCTAGTTAACCAGGGTGCTGCCTGGTGCCTGCCTAGTTAACCAGTGTTGCCTGGTGCCCGCCTAGTTAACCAGGGTGCTGCCTGGTGCCTGCCTAGTTAACCAGTGTTGCCTGGTGCCCGCCTAGTTAACCAGGGTGCTGCCTGGTGCCTGCCTAGTTAACCAGTGTTGCCTGGTGCCTGCCTAGTTAAACAGTGTTGCCTGGTGCCTGCCTAGTTAAACAGTGTTGCCTGGTGCCTGCTTAGTTAACCAGTGTTGCCTGGTGCCTGCCTAGTTAACCAGGGTGCTGCCTGGTGCCTGCCTAGTTAACCAGGGTGCTGCCTGGTGCCTGCCTAGTTAACCACAGTGTTGCCTGGTGCCCGCCTAGTTAACCAGGGTGCTGCCTGGTGCCTGCCTAGTTAACCACAGTGTTGCCTGGTGCCCGCCTAGTTAACCAGGGTGCTGCCTGGTGCCTGCCTAGTTAACCACAGTGTTGCCTGGTGCCCGCCTAGTTAACCAGGGTGCTGCCTGGTGCCTGCCTAGTTAACCAGGGTGCTGCCTGGTGCCTGCCTAGTTAACCACAGTGTTGCCTGGTGCCCGCCTAGTTAACCAGGGTGCTGCCTGGTGCCTGCCTAGTTAACCAGGGTGCTGCCTGCCTCGTTAACCAGGGTGCTGCCTGGTGCCTGCCTAGTTAACCAGGGTGCTGCCTGCCTAGTTAACCAGGGTGCTGCCTGCCTAGTTAACCAGGGTGCTGCCTGCCTAGTTAACCAGGGTGCTGCCTGCCTAGTTAACCAGGGTGCTGCCTGCCTAGTTAACCAGGGTGCTGCCTGCCTAGTTAACCAGGGTGCTGCCTGCCTAGTTAACCAGGGTGCTGCCTGCCTAGTTAACCCGGTGGTGCCTGCCTGAATTAACCAGGAGTGGTGCCTGCCCTGAATTAACCAGGGTGAGTGCCTGCCTAGTTAACCAGGAGGTGAGTGCCTGCCCTAGATTAACAGGGTACTGCCTGCCTAGTTAACCAGGGTGCTGCCTGCCTAGTTAACCAGGGTGCTGCCTGCCTAGTTAACCAGGGTGCTGCCTGCCTAGTTAACCAGGGTGCTGCCTGCCTAGTTAACCAGGGTGCTGCCTGCCTAGTTAACCAGGGTGCTGCCTGCCTGGTAAGCAGGAGTGCTGCCTGCCTGAATTAACCAGGGTGCCTGCCTAGTTAGCAAGAATTGCTGCCTGCCCTAGATTAGCCAGGAATTGCCTGGTGGAAAGCCTGAGATAACACTGCTTCTGTTTGTTGAAAACATAAAACACAAACAAGCTGAAGATTAAGACATATGCAACACTTCGCTATCTTTATTGACGAAACGTTTCGCCTACACAGTAGGCTTCTTCAGTCAAATACAAAGGGAACAGCAGAAATTAAATAAAGATATAATCAATCCATCAACCTTGGAGAAAAAGTATTTGAAGTGATCAGTCTCACCCCCCCCCACAAAATATGGGTAGGGAGGGGATGCATAGCAGATGGTGGGTATGGGGTACTGCGAGATGATGGGGCTGGTATATGAACCTTGTGCCAGGTGCAACTTTCTACAAGGTGGTTGTGGAGGGGCAGGCGGGCAGACAGGGGAGGGAACAACCATCCCTCCAGGTGGCCGGGCCACCACCTGCTGACAAACACACCACAACATTACCTTGGTACACCACTTTATCACACTTCTAGTGTACATTAAGACCTGCAGGGGAGTAATGTGAAGGCTAGAGGCAGGTGAGTTAGCTAGTGGAGGCTGTGGGCGGTCGCTCACATACAGACGTCTTCAGTGACGCAACACACGCACACGCCCCGACCCAATCCCCCAACAAAACACTTTTCATTTAGCCAAATTGGATAAATCAGCAATGTGCTGCTACTCTATATTATAGTTACACAGTGGAAACAAAAGCTGGCTATTTTTCCCCGTCATATTCCATCAGACACAGTGGATTTCAGGTTTTGGAAGCTTTAATTTTAAGCTGGGAGACTTCAGTAGTTGCAATGACTAAATATTCCATCAAAGATTCATTCTCCCGGGTTCTGTATGACCTCTACGGGTTTAATGCTCTCCCCGTGAATGCAATACTAAACAATCAGCGGAGCTGCAAAAGTTTCGTTCCAGCAGAATTGGAGTTATTTATGACTTTGTTCCCCTCCTCTCCTGGACTATGATACACTCAGTTCGAGCTCAATATTTTCCAGTATTTCACTTTTCGCTCTTCAGAAAAGTCTGCTGTGCGAGAAATTCTCAGACTTCGTCTACGCCTGTAGGAGCGCCTCTAACTTTCATTAATTATTTTTTTCTTAATGTTACGTGTGTGCTGCATATCTGTAATGCCACTGAGCTCATCCTCTCCAAGACACTGGTTTAAATTCATAATACATGTACTTTTATCAGCAATATATGCTTGTGTAGTATATATACATACGTATACATAATTATATCATTGACACCTGTACTATAACTAGCATATTTCACTAAGGTTACGATTAACCCTATTCCGGCTAATGCATGGTTGGATCTGAATTTGACTACCCAATACACTCACTCAGTGTAATGGGCTGCCTTGCAGATCTGCCTCCAGTACCTATTGTCTCTGCAGCAGTTATTGCTACATACTTGACCTTCATAGTTCCAGAGAATCACCTGGTCTTAGACCAGGTGACTCTGCAAGAGAGAAACTGCCCAGTAACTGATAACTCAGGTTTTCAACTTCACAAAGCTAAACTTAAACTGGGTCAAACGACGCACTGACAAAGTACATAAATAACAAAAAAGGCACAATACCGTGCGGGAATCATCCCCCCCGCAGGCTGGTCCTATACTAGGCCTCCTGGTTAATAGTCTGATCAGCCAGAGTTACGGTTGAAAGTGGCAGCTGTTGTACCCAACATGTCACTTGGATCAGTAAAATATATACAGCTAATAAAAGTAAGCTTTTAATAATGCTTTAGATACACAACATTTCCTATACAATGTTCTTGAGAGTACACGGATATTATTGGCATTATACGTGTTTAGCCTAGAATAGCCCAATATATTCCAACAATGCACCTTAGTCGACTTAATTCCATTATGTAGAAAGGAATAAACGCGTGAGTATTACATCCAATATTACTCCCATAAAATAATTCTTCAGCATTTACCCGTACCTTAAGAACAATGCACTAATTTGGGTCAACGATTCTGTGTACTTTTGATTTTCTTGATGGCAGCCAGTAGCGTTTTTCCATTAAGCTGCCTTAATGCTTCCTGGCGCCCGGATTTCTGCAACTACAACAAAGGTAAACATTTATATCTTTGTAATGAGTCTCTTGAGCATTTTTCCACAGGTATGTCTTTCTAGACTTATTTTACATAAACACACACACACACACACACACACACACACACACACACACACACACACACACACTCAGAGAGAGAGAGAGAGAGAGAGAGAGACAGGAGAGAGAGAGGAGAGGAGAGAGCGAGAGAGAGAGAGAGAGAGAGAGAGAGAGAGAGAGAGAGAGAGAGAGAGAGAGAGAGAGAGAGAGAGAGAGAGAACGAGAGAGAGAGAACGAGAGAGAGAGAACGAGAGAGAGAGAACTGAGGAGACCATAGCGTAGAGCCTGCAATTCCCAGTGCTTGAAGTTTTCTAAGAGGCCCTGGTGCCAACACCCGGTCGAAAGCGCCAGCAATGTGTGGTAGCACTGGACATTGCTGGCGCTTTCGACCGGGTGTGGGCACCAGGGCCTCTTAGCAAAACTTCAAGCACTGGGAATTGCAGGCTCTACGCTATGTCTCCTCGTGATGACCTTCATGGTAGATCTCTAAGTGTAGTCCTCAATGGAACGGAATCAGCAAGGCATCCTATTGGGGCAAGCGTTCCACAAGGAAGTGTGCTGGGTCCACTGTTATGGAATGTCTACTTCAACGACCTTCTTCATCTCATCCCAGAATCACATGCATATGCAGACGACTGTACACTGACATTCACTTATCCAGGAGAAATGCCAGCTGCTCTAAGCTACATCAATCACCAGCTGAGAGCTATATCAGCTTGGGGAAATAGATGGCAAGTAACATTTGCACCTGAGAAAACGCAAATGATGATCGTCTCTAGGCACCATGATGGTAATGCTGGTGCAGTAGTAAGGATGAATGGGACGATGTTGGCAACTGGAGAAGAAATTGATATCCTTGGGGTGAAATTTGACTCCAAACTATCCATGAAGAACCATGTTGTAAATCTTGCAAACAAGGCAGCCAGGAAGCTTACAGCACTTCGCCGTATCTCGCATCTGCTTGACAGTAGGGGTTGCAAGATCCTGTACGAGGCACAAGTACGCTCGCACCTTGAGTATGCTCCACTTTCTTGGTTTGCCTGCCCCCCCTCTCATCTGCGACTGCTTGACAGAGTAGAGAACAGAGCAAGACGTCTCATCTCTCGCCCTGGACCCCATCCTGGATAGATCTGTCAATTTCAGCAGAGCCTTCAACATAGGAGGGATGTGGGTGGCCTTACTGTTATGTACAAGGCCAATATTGTCAAAATACCCACACTTGGATCCACTTCGAGGACAGCGTGAAACAAGCTTTTATGCCACAAGACGGGGCAGAAAGCAGCAACTTCACTCTGGCTGTACCCCTTCTCCAGAACATCACTCCATCTGAGATCATACATACCCAGGATGACTCGAGTATGGAACACATTCGTACAGCATAATGATGTCAACGAGATAACGTCAGTTGATCAAATGAAAATGCTGGCCCACAGATGGCTCCAACTTCATCCTGTTCCCTACTTGTATGTCTCATAACAATAAAAATGCTTTCAAATGAGCTGATGTAGGTAACAGCTCTTAGCTTGCCAATAAAGTAGGAATCCTTAACCTGTAAATAGCTGTCAATAAAGCTAGGGATCCTTAACCTTGTCAAACCCTGTGTAAAAAAAAAAAAAAAGGAGAGAGAGAGAGAGAGAGAGAGAGAGAGAGAGAGAACGAGAGAACGAGAACGTAACCACACGAGTACGCACGTCTCCACCACTTCAGTTCTTTTGTATTTCATCTGAAGAAACCTGTTGAGGGTGCGAAACGCTTCAGCAAGGACATAAGGACGAGGACGGCAGCAGGCCTACTGGCCCAACTCTCACCCACTCCTATAATTATCCAACCTATTTTTTAAAGCTACCGAAGGTATTAGTCTCAATGACGCTGCTCGGGAATTTGGTCTACTCGTCCAAAACTTATCAAACCAGTGCTTTCCTCTATTTTCTAATCTTTTTCCCAACTTAAACCAAACAGAATTTATCTAACGGCCTATTTCCGTGATATCAGCAAACTTGCTTATATCGCTACTTATTCCCTCATCCATGTATCATGTGAACAACAAAGATACAAAAATACCAGGACTCGTGTATCTTATATTTCGTTACCGATAAATATTTGATCTTATCTAAATTTAATGCGTCTGGTCAGCTTACATGATTACATTTTATTTCAGCAAGGTGTGAAATTATATATATATATATATATATATATATATATATATATATATATATATATATATATATATATATATATATATATATATATATATATATATATATATAGGTAGATGGATGGTAAGTTAGTACACAGGTGATGCAGTGAGTCATGGTCTGGTAGTGACCACTGAGGGGGGAGGGGGAGGGCACAGGTGATGCGGTGAGTCATGGCATGCTAGTGATGGGCTGGTTTCTCAGCAGTGGGGAGGTCAAGAACACACTTGTGATCGTAGTGTGAAGCCAAGTGACTGCCGACAACTTTAGGAAAAACGGGCCTTAATACACTTCAAATGCATGAAGTGATCAATAAATGTCCCCATGTGATGCATTTTTTTTTTTTTTGTAAATTTCCCCCTCACACTTGTGATGCCCAAGACACCAGCTGGTCATCACCACCAGGCCAGATCATCACCCTGACTTAACCATCACCTGGAATATTGGAAAGTACTTGTATTGCTTCACGCGAGTTTTTCACATACAAACTTCTCTCGATAACCTCGGAAAGATGACAGATATTTTCTGACTCATGAACATGTATGATATAAGGAATATTTCTTCACTCTTAGAACAAGTTGAAAAATGGAATGGATTGAATTAGGCAAGGCTGGAGGGACACTCGATACACAGCTTCAGGAGTGGATATGATAAGACCCAAGAGTCTAGAAATCAGTGATACCGATCAAAGTAGTCTACATTCGGTATACACTTAATTTTCACGTGTGTAAGCTAAGAGCACTTGTCTATTTAGATCTTAGGTGGACTGGTCGGAGACAGTCGTGGGGTCGATAACTTCAGGAACCATTTACATATAAACAATTCCACCAATTAAAATTTGAAGTAGTTTACCTCAGATCAAGGAAAATAAATTGGAGAAAATTATATACTGTATTACAAGCAAACTGTTTGGGGAAAAGTGATGCAATCCTATAAAACACAGCAGCATTTTTGTAGCTTCCACACACAGTAAACATGCAGCCTCAATGATACTGGACACTAGTCCTGATTTAAAGTTCTGACGTCCCTCATATCTTTGAATCTTAAGAAACACGGTCACAAAAACCACATTGAATTGGAAAATTTGCACAACCCAAGGCGGCACTGGTTTAGAGCAGGTCGCTGCTGCCACCTGCAATTACTGGACCACTATGGCATGGTCTTGGATGCACTGGAGGACAAAATGTATATGTAGTATACAGATACAAAACTGTGACGGGTGGTTTTATTTATGTCTGCTATGAGGATACGAAACAGGAGAGGTGCCAGGACAGCGCTTTGGTGTTCTGAATTTTTTTTACCTCCCTGATGCCGAATTACATCTGTTTACTGCTACTTTTTGCGTTTACGTGTTAGAAGCCTGAAAATCTATCTACCTACTTTCCCAGTTATGTCTATGGTCCTCATTCTGTGTCCAATCATCCCATAATCGCATTCGTCAAACGCATTTGTAAAATCTGTGTATATCGCGTCTACGTTTTGGTTTTCTTCCAACGTCTCCGTTATTCTATCATATTGGTATAGCAGTTGTGATAGTCATGATCGTACAGTTGCAAAACTATACTGGTCTGGGTTATGCAGGTTGTGCTGTTCCATGAAATTTATAATTTGACGTCACTCTTACGAAGATTTCTCTAATGTGGGATATCAGGGCTATTGGTCTTGAATTTTTGGTTAAAGTTCTACTACCTCCATTACGCAAGGGAACTATGTCTGCACTCTTTAAGGCCAGAGGCATAAATCATAGCACAGTTATCCTTTGCAGACGATACTATAATCTGTACGAGTGCCATCCACTGAGGACACAGCAAACATCCAAGGTGACAAAGTCTTCCAGTGGGCACTGACATGATGTTCAAAGAGGACAAACTTCAGTTACTCCGTTATGGAAATATTGAGGCAATAAAGACTGGAATAGAGTATAAAAACTCTAATCACCCACTAGAGCCTAAAACTAGCGTAACAGACCTGGAAGTTAAGTCTCAAGTTCTCACCTTCAAGGATTACAACAGTGTCACTATCACAAACACAAGGAAAATAGGTTGGATAAATTGAGCGTTTAAAACAAGAGATGCCAAGCCAATGATGATACTCTTCAAATAAATTGTTCTCTCTAGGCTGGAGTAATGTTGTACTTGATAGCTGTGTGTCTGTTCAAGGCAGGCGAAATTGCAGACCTGGAGAATTTGTAGAAAATCTTCACTGCCCTTGGAACATAGGCAAGAAAGGTACACTAAGCTACACCTAGAAAATTCTAGGGACTCAATTTTGCCTTCACAAATCGTTCCCCAGGTAAGTAAGAAGCTTGGCAGAAGTGTAAAATACCCCCAATGAAAAGCAGAGGCGCAGTCAAAACTCAAGTATGCAGGGACCATTACTATTCAACGTCTTCCCTTCATACATAATGAAGATTACCAACACACCCCTGGCTGTCTTCAAGAGGGAACTGGACAATTTTCTCAAGTCAGTACCCGATCAGCCTGGTTGTGGTGCTTATGCTGGACTTCGTCCAGCGAACACAAAACCTGGTTAATCAGGTCATCCAACTGGAGGCCTGGTTTTGGGACAGGGCCGTGGGGACGTTGACCCCTCTGAACACTCCAGGTAGGTCGTTCAAATGGCGCCCTGATGCAACCAAATCTTTAAATTACTGGCTTATGTACGTGGTCGTACAAATTCGTGTGTGTATCCTCCCTCCCCTAAGTATTCAACATCTTTTTACACTTAGGGAACACATTACTTAACTGCGTCAAAAATGCGAGGTGTTGGCCTGGGTGTGGGTCTGGCTCGGAAACTAACTAAACAACATGTTTGGCCGCCCACAACTACTCGCATACAATAAGAATGCGTGAATATACAAACATAGCACAAACACCAGTGTTAACATGACAGTCGACAAAGTTACTGGCCTAAGACTACGTGAGCATACAAACATGCTGAGCGTGAGTACACAAACCTGCACATAAATCAAGACAAGAAAACAGTTCACTTAAGTCACTGTCGTAACATGGTGCTTGTGAAGTATAAACCAATGAAAGTATTGTGAACACTTTATGGGGGACAAAACTCAGTATAAAAGCAAATCCGTGAACGCCTGCCTGTGTATATTTTTCCTGCAAAGAGCAAAGGCTGGCAAACAAGCAGATCTCAGGCACAGAGCAAAGATTGGCAAACAAGCAGATCTCAGGCACAAAAAGCAGAGGCTGGCAAACAAGCAGATCTCAGGCACAAAGAGCAGAGGCTGGCAAACAGGCAGATCTCAGGCACAAAGAGCAGAGGCTGGCAAACAAGCAGATCTCAGGCACAAAGAGCAGAGGCTGGCAAACAAGCAGATCTCAGGCACAAAGAGCAGAGGCTGGCAAACAAGCAGATCTCAAGCACCAAGAGCAGAGGCTGGCAAACAAGCAGATTTCAGGCACAAAGGGCACAATGCCACCAGCTAGAACTCTGAGAACAATTATGCAAATTTATGCACCTTTAAAATTTTATCTGCTGGGCCAATTGGTTCCACCTTGTAATTCTGGACGACCACCGAATAAAATAAGTTACAAAAACTAAGCCAGGCAGGACAGCAGGACACACACAAGACCAGACAGGACGGCAGGACGGCAGGACACACACAAGACCAGGCAGGACGGCAGGACACACACACAAGACCAGGCAGGACGGCAGGACACACACAAGACCAGGCAGGACGGCAGGACACACACAAGACCAGACAGGACGGCAGGACACACACAAGACCAGACAGGACGGCAGGACACACACAAGACCAGACAGGACGGCAGGACACACACAAGACCAGGCAGGACGGCAGGACACACACATCCTGGCAGGACACACACACAAGACCAGGCAGGACGGCAGGACACACACACAAGACCAGGCAGGACGGCAGGACACACACACAAGACCAGGCAGGACGGCAGGACACACACACAAGACCAGGCAGGACGGCAGGACACACACACAAGACCAGGCAGGACGGCAGGACACACACACAAGACCAGGCAGGACGGCAGGACACACACACAAGACCAGGCAGGACGGCAGGACACACACACAAGACCAGGCAGGACGGCAGGACACACACACAAGACCAGGCAGGACGGCAGGACACACACACAAGACCAGACAGGACGGCAGGACACACACAAGACCAGACAGGACGGCAGGACACACACAAGACCAGGCAGGACGGCAGGACACACACATCCTGGCAGGACACACACACAAGACCAGGCAGGACGGCAGGACACACACACAAGACCAGGCAGGACGGCAGGACACACACACAAGACCAGGCAGGACGGCAGGACACACACACAAGACCAGGCAGGACGGCAGGACACACACACAAGACCAGGCAGGACGGCAGGACACACACACAAGACCAGGCAGGACGGCAGGACACACACACAAGACCAGGCAGGACGGCAGGACACACACACAAGACCAGGCAGGACGGCAGGACACACACACAAGACCAGGCAGGACGGCAGGACACACACACAAGACCAGGCAGGACGGCAGGACACACACACAAGACCAGGCAGGAAGGCAGGACACACACAAGAGACCAGGCAGGAAGGCAGGACACACACAAGAGACCAGGCAGGACGGCAGGACACACACACAAGACCAGGCAGGACGGCAGGACACACACACAAGACCAGGCAGGACGGCAGGACACACACACAAGACCAGGCAGGACGGCAGGACACACACAAGAGACCAGGCAGGAAGGCAGGACACACACACAAGACCAGGCAGGAAGGCAGGACACACACACAAGACCAGGCAGGACGGCAGGACACACACACAAGACCAGGCAGGACGGCAGGACACACACACAAGACCAGGCAGGACGGCAGGACACACACACAAGACCAGGCAGGACGGCAGGACACACACACAAGACCAGGCAGGACGGCAGGACACACACACAAGACCAGGCAGGACGGCAGGACACACACACAAGACCAGGCAGGACGGCAGGACACACACACAAGACCAGGCAGGACGGCAGGACACACACACAAGACCAGGCAGGACGGCAGGACACACACACAAGACCAGGCAGGACGGCAGGACACACACACAAGACCAGGCAGACACACACAAGACCAGGCAGGACGGCAGGACACACACACAAGACCAGGCAGGACGGCAGGACACACACACAAGACCAGGCAGGAAGGCAGGACACACACAAGAGACCAGGCAGGAAGGCAGGACACACACACAAGACCAGGCAGGAAGGCAGGACACAATCACAAGACCAGGCAGAACGGCAGGACACACACACAAGACCAGGCAGAACGGCAGGACACACACACAAGACCAGGCAGGAAGGCAGGACACACACACAAGACCAGGCAGGAAGGCAGGACACACACACACAAGACCAGGCAGGAAGGCAGGACACACACACACAAGACCAGGCAGGAAGGCAGGACACACACACAAGACCAGGCAGGAAGGCAGGACACACACACAAGACCAGGCAGGAAGGCAGGACACACACAAGACCAGGTAACCTGATGAGGATTCCATGGGTCATCACAGCCGTATGACGGTCCTCGACCAGGTCCTCCAGCTAAAAGCCTGAACAATCATCTTAACAGAACATACTGCAAACACTGCTGAGACAAGTTTAGAAGTCTTCACGCGAAAACTGGACAAGTATCTCCACCAAGTGCCAGATCAACAAGGCTGTCATGAATATGTGGGCCAGCGGGCTGCCAGCAGCAACAGCCTAGTTGACCAAGCAAGCACCAGACAAGCCTGGCCCAAGGCCGAGCTCTGAGTATAATAAAAAAAACTGAACTCAAAGGTAACCAGGCTATTGGTGCTAGAAGCAAGAAAGTGTACCTAACAGTCTGGATAATCAGCAGGTGGCTAAGAATTATAATTCTTTTAATTAGGTGAAATGTTAAACCCAAGTTGGCCATTCAACGCAACGAGTAATGGAGGCTCGATCCTTCGTCCGGTAATCGTTCGACAGACACAGCCAGTCAAGTTTAGGGGTCAATCCTAAGGATGCCATCAACTCTGAAGACAGTGTGGCAAAGTCTATATGAACGGACAGAGAGGATAACCTCCTATATCCAACATACCTGTGACTACGTGTGTTTTGTTATCCTTGTAACCCAGCCTAGGTCCAGGCTTCCCTTCTCACCGCCTGGTCAACCAGGCTGTTAATGCTTGCGGCCCGCACGCACACTACCATCACAACTCGACTGAGGTACTTTTAGGAGATCCTGAGGGAAGATACCGTGGGTTAACGTCCCCGCGGCCCGATCCCCACACCAAGCCTCCAGTTGAATCAAGGCGTGATCAACGAAGCTCTTACTGCTAGCAGCACGCAGTGCAGAGTACGAACCACCGCCCAATTTCCTCTTTAAAACTTCTATATTCTGTCAATATTTCTGGTAACCGAGGTGAAACAAGTACTAAAAGTAAATTATCCCAAGATTTTCAATATGGTCGTCTTCAGTTAAACTAGCGAACCACCGACAAACTTTAAACTGTTTTCAAGAAACAATCAAGCCTTGAAGTAGCTTAACATACCTGTGACAGATTCAGAGTTCTCTTTTCCTGCTGATCGAGGCACACCATACCCATAATAGATATAAAAAAAAAGGCAGGCAGGTAGGCAGGAAGGAAAAAAAAATATATGCAATAGGCGTGAAAGGTTAGAGTAGCGGCATACGAAAATGTTAAAAAAAAAATGGGAGAAGAGGAGAAAACCGTGAAAGGAAACCAAGTTAAAAATACAAGTGTAAGTGGATATAAATGTGTGATAATGAAGGAAAATAAATCAGGAGGGAGACAGACAGGGAGAGAGACAGACAGACGCCTCGTCAGTGTGGCGCCCAGATATGATGTAAGCGATTATGGTGTCAATGAGAGTTCCTCGAATTATTTCCTGATCAGAGAAGCTGTAGTGCCTGAGCTATACTGTGTGCTGCTAGCACAAACAGCCCGACTGATCAGATCAACCAGGCATGGTCAGGGACCAGGACGCGAGGGCAATGACCCACCAAAATCAACAACAGCTAGGACGCTGCTAGCACTCTGGCAGCAACACAGTGTAAGCTCCCCCCCCCCACTTCATCTTCACCTTGCAACTAACTAGTGTACAGTTTCCAAAGAATTAAACAGTGACTGAACTCCCGGTGTTAGACGTCAACCTCACAATGATTTTTTTTTTAATTTACTTTATGTAAATTTAGGTAAAAACAATAAAATCATTTTTTTCTTCCGTTTAGTTCGTTCTGAATTATACTCATGATGAAGCTCAAACCCGTAAGGGTCATAAGACTCCTTGGCAATGGAGAAAATCTGGTATGAGCTTAGGATTAATGAGCCAGTGCTGCTGAAGAATAAGAAGAATAAGAATAAGAAGAAGAAGCAGAAGCAGCAGCAGCAACAGCAGCAGCAGCAGCAGCAGCAGCAGCAGCAGCAGCAGCAGCAGCAGCAGCAGCAGCAGCAGCAGGAGGAGGCCACGCCGCCCATACCTTCCTCTCTTGTAGGAAGTACAACTGATGAATTACAAACTGACTTGTGTGTTTGGATGACCCATTAGCCTGACAACCACTTAATGAGAGTTTACCTTAACTGTAGTCTACCTGAACCGTGTTCAGAGGATCAACGCCCCAGACCAGACCTTGTGGATGGCCTGATCAACCAGACTGATGATAACAGCACCAAATTCAACATAAGCACC
The DNA here is from genome assembly GCF_038502225.1 of Cherax quadricarinatus. Classification (NCBI taxonomy): domain Eukaryota; kingdom Metazoa; phylum Arthropoda; class Malacostraca; order Decapoda; family Parastacidae; genus Cherax; species Cherax quadricarinatus. The sequence continues at coordinate 3,943,963 of NC_091340.1, read as the reverse complement.
ACAGCCCGGCCGAAAACGAACCTACTAGAGCAACTTGTCCAGTTCCCTCCTGAAGACAGCCGCCAGGAGTCTTTGGTAATCCCCGCCCTATATATGATGGTAGGCCGTTAAAAAGTCTTGGGCCTCATACACTTATTTGTGTTATCTCCTAGTGCATCCATAACAGCAACTTTTCACTGGAGTAGCCTCTTGCTTCCACAGCAAGTGATTTTTGTGTTCAGATTTGGGACCAATCCCTTTAGGATTTCCCAAGTGTAAATATTATGCAGGCAGACAACCCAAATTCAAGAAGGACTACAGTGTACAGTGTGATATTATGCAACCAATGTTCGTTACAATGACCGTTACCCAGATTCATAGTTAGGAAAACAAAATCTCTGAGGCGACACTAACAAAAATTCTCCGTTCAATAAGCTTTTATAACACATCAGCAGTTATAAAAATATGGACTTAAGTGTGGGTCATGGATGTTACTCATCACCTGATGGTAAAAAATGTCCATTAAAATCTCAAGACTATAGAAATATTTTGACAAATTATTGTGACTTTGTAAATGGTCCAAGTCGGACCGAAGCGTCGTGGTAAGCTCCTCTCTCATACGTGTTATTTATAAATTACATAGTTTTCTGATCTAGCCTATTCTAATTTTCTGTGCTAGTGTGCTCAGGCTGAAGGTCACAAGGTCAGGAAAACCTGTAAATATAAAAATCCTGGGAGTGTACAAATTCGATGTCGAATCAAGGAAAAAATACACCATATTTTCCTGTACTGAGAGACCGGCATTGATGCCGTCAGTGTGATACTACTATTTTCCCTTTTCAGAAAATCTTTCCATCTCGGGTATACATTGCTTTCAATTTAAACTGTGAATATATCCAAAAAAAAAAAAATCAAAATTGGAATTGGTTTAATGCTTCAGAAGAAACAACTACGATATTATAAATACCTCGGCATGATAATGACTTTCTTTGCACCAACCAAATTATGAAATGTAAACAAACATTGTAACCCTAGCAAAGAAATAAAATTTTATTTATTGCATGATCTTTGTATATGAACTTGCAATTTCAACCATCAGCAACAGTTGTTGCATCGAATAAGAATTATGGGTACATCATATATTGGGCTAGTGTAAGCCGCCGCAGATATCTATATGCCTCTTAAATTATATTTTCTATGCAAACATGTCTTCACCCAATCTGCTAAAATGAACCCACTCCTTGGTATATTAATCATGCAGACATCGCGGGGATGTCTGCATGAAGGTAAAGAATAATTTAAAGACAAGTAGATAAATCATCACTGAAGCAGTGACAGCCTAATAAGTAGATAAATCATCACTGAAGCAGTGACAGCCTAATAAGTAGATAAATCATCACTGAAGCAGTGACAGCCTGATGCCACTGTCATGTGTCAAGATGTAAGTAGTTGTGACATTTACTGAGCACTTTCACCGTTTAGGTCACTCAGCATTCACAGTCATAAAAGAAATGTATACAACACAATAAAGACGAGGATAAAATTAAACAAAGGTAAATACTCAATATTCGTAAATACTAGCATACCAAGTTAAACCAGTCACCATCAGTTAAAACATCCACTAAATAATTAATGTCAAAAGACACTCCTAAATGGAGGTAAATGACAAAATACCAACATGATGGAAGAAAGAAATGAAGTATAATGCGATCCTTCAGTGGCAACGTTTCGCCCACACAGTGGGCTTCATGAAGCTTACTGTGTGGGCGAAATGCCAAAGGATCTAATATACTGCATTTATATCGTTTTATATTCTCCTAAATTTTCAACGAGGTCCCAGCAGGCACCTCGAAAATTATAAAAGCAATGGCGAAGGCAGACGAGCCTAAGCAAAATGTCATTGGCTAAGAGACTGCAGTGTAAAAGACCTAGTTGAAAATTATGAGAAATGGGTTTCCAACAAAAAAAATATGAGGTGCATGTAATCTTTGACCACAACAATGAGTACAGTATC